>NC_054536.1:37096969-37396969 GCF_017654505.1 Polyodon spathula | reverse complement strand
TACAACTCAGGACTCCAGACAAGGTTTTTGTCTTAGGAGCCAATGGCTCCCAGCCAAAAAAAAAATAGTTCGCCATATTCAATTGCTGGGTGCCACTTCAGGAGCAAGTTAGTTTCTACCATATTCAACTGCTTAAAATACAAAAACTCAAGACACTAAAGTGATACTACAACAGTAACTTAATGTCTGTACTCACTTGTTTGTTGCCTCATTCTGCGGAGTGGTTAATCTATGCAGCTGATGACTGCAATGAACTTAGCATGTTTATATTTTAAATATTTTGCAAATGTTGTGTGTGGAATTGGTGACGGCACCTCTAATTGTGTACAGTGTAACGTGGGAAATAGCACGCTGCAGCTCCAGTGTTCTGATTCAACGACATTGTTATTATTATTAGTGTATTTGTTACTGTACTTCTCACACTTCAGTTTATTAAAACATGTGTTTGTTTCCCCTTACAGACCAACGTCCTAGCACATTCATAAATATTGACACATGCTTTTAAAGGAAGAGGCAGCATTTTTGCGTTACAGGCACCAATGCGCCTAACCTCAAAAAAACTGTTTAAACTTGCAACCATTTTAGTCCCAGGGTGGAGCCCTGCAAATTTGAGCCTTACACATTTTATACACAGCACGACTCTTATCAAGAACATGAGACGAATCCACGCTGTATTTTAAACTAGTATGAGCAGGCCTTATGAGATTACCAACATTAATAACCGCCTCCGCTCAGCTGCCAGCGGACTTGACAAAAACACCCTTAAAACAGTGAATGGAAGGTGAGGCTCTAATTATCTGTGTAGACACACATTAATGCATGCTCATGTTTATGTTAGCAGTCAAAATTATACACAAAAAACAAAACAAAAAAACAGATAAAGGGGTCATTGTATCGATAATCGTATCGTCATGAAAAACATCACGGTTCACCGTGTGAGCAGGCACACCCATACTGTGCAGGGTTCATCTAAATCTAGTACCATATGGAGGAGGTTCCAAACCTGTGGTCTGTGAGTAAATTACAGGACCCTGAAATATCCCCAAAATAATGAAACATCTACGGCATATCAACCAATGTTTCACTGCTAATACGCAACACATTGCAATTTACAATGGCAGTTTGCAGAAAAAAAAAAAAAAAAAAGTAGTTTTTTTTTTTTTTAACATCTGTGATTTACACAGCTTCCTTAGAGGGTACAGTTCAACAGTGTTATTCTCACAGGAGTTGTTAATGTCCTTATTTTTTTTCTCCTGTGAGAATTAGACTGGGTTTATAGGTCTGAAGAGGTAGCTGATGTATCAAGTAAGACATCAAGATTTCAGTAACAAATAAGTCCATCCCTGCGTTAGACTTAAATTAGAAATAAACCATATCAACCATAAATCTTGTGGGGGGGAAAAAAGGTATCCCAGGTGTTATTTTATTTGTATTGTGGGTTTACATAATTTTATTATTACACAAGTAAGCATAGTAAAAACTTACTAATTTGCTGGTAATTATAATTTGAAGAGATTCAAAATATTATAATACTGTAACGTCACATCTGACATTACACAATTTATATCAATTTATTTTTGCCTTCATTAAACTAAAATATGGCATTACAGTTCAGAATTGCCATTTTAAAATAACATGTAGCAAAATCTGTGAATAAGTTCTAAGGTTTTGAATATAAACTTAATACCTATGAAATTCCCCATACACACAAATTACTAAGGACACATTTGCCTTCATCATTGTGGTTTAGCAAAGGAGGGTTACTGACATGCTGAACTCTCTCAACTCAATTTGTGTGGAACCCCTACTCTCTCCCCAAAGAGTTACATATTGAGAATTGTTTGCTGGTTATATCCACAACACACTGGAAACTGCTTTGCAAATATATAGGCTAACTGCCAAGTAATGCATAATGTTAAAATCTTAATTATTTATCTCACTGAAGTAATTTTAATATAAAACATTATTTCCCTGTTCTTACTTTTTGCGATGGATAAAAATACTATATTTCTGTTCTAAATGTCATTTGAAACGACCCATTCGTAAAGATGATTACATTAAAGTTATATATCTTTTTGTATTTCAATAACTAGTCAATAATATTTTTTCTTCTGGTCTGAATCTGGACATATAGTTCTTCTATAAGAATTGCAGCATGAAGGATTACCTGTTCTGCTTCTTGCTCCCTCAGGTGGATTCTTTGTGCCATATGGTTCGCAGCCTCCACTAGAAGAAAAGTTACAAAATATATTAGTTACATAGTTTTGTATTGTATTTTTTGAAAATGATTCTGTTCTGTAGCATTACTGGATAGATCTCCTGCTCATATTATCCACATTGTAATTATAAGTAATGTTTACTGTAATTACTATTATTATCCACTATGAAACCCAATTGGGATTGTAATGAAACCGCTAATTCAATGCTGGGATATCTGAGCTTGAACTTACCCAAACAGGATACCCAGGTACTTTTATCAACGGGTGAACAGTTCCAAAACTCCTACCTGTGCCTACCTCTTCAAAAAACAAAAAGATATACTGCTAATAGTAGGTAAGAATAGTTTATCATGCCCTGTGATTTCTGTATACTTACATCTTGTAAGAGCCGCAAAAAGTCTATGCTGCATTGCCTCAGTACACTTTGGAATGGTTTGGTCATTTGCACCTATGATCATGTTGTTAAGGTTTTCAAGTAATCTTTTCTCTCGCAAACCCCTCTTCTCCTGTGGGAAGAAATAACAGCCACAAAAACAGCATCATTAAAACTTTCAGAACCAAGAAATGTATTGTTTCCAAATATAGTCAAACACTCCTATTGTGACTTTAAGATACTGTCGATAGCCCTTAGAGGCAGGTGCTTGTATTTCACCATTATTGTCTGACACAGCAGTCATTACCTGTTGATAACAATTAAAATTAAGTGTACTAAGCCAAAAGCACCGAAAAAAAGGCGGTCAATTACCTACAGTTAAGGACGGCTGCAAAGGATTATGCTATTATAAACTGCAAAAATAGATGTTAACAATCGAACACACACAAGAATGCTTTACAGTGATCATTATATGCACAAGACTTACTTCAAATTCCCTCACAAAGAAACGTATCTCTCCTTGTACCACTGGTCTGTGATCCAGCAGTCTGGATTGAATGTCCCCAATATCTATCAGCAGAAAACACATTATAAACATACAGATGCATTTAAAAATAAATAATTAAATAAATATGTTTAAATACAAATTCAGTGTCGTTTCCTGAAAAAGCTAATCCTATCAACATCCCCAGAATTTACATGTAAGACATGGGATCCCTCTGCAACAATTATGAAATTGCCAAAAGAAAAGGTTTCGCAGTTTAAATAATTTAGTGTGGCAGTTGTAGAATTGTGGGAATAAATTCAAATGATGATCAATTTAATACTTTTACAAATACATCGTTCAGTAATATGGGAAAGACCCAACAGGATGTTTGATACGAAATATATCGAGCGACTAGGGCTGCCACCTTTTGAAAGGGTAAAACGAGCTGATCTGATCCGTAAATGGCTGAGGTCAATTTTTTTTGTATTTTTTTTTTTTTTATTGCTTCATAAACCCACAACTTCAAACACTGCTGGTGACATTATAACCAAGTACAAAATAAATAAATAAATAAATAAATAAATAAAAACATTCGCTAATGCCCAACAGTATAGGTATTATTTTCTATAACATGTTTATCGAAATGCGTTACATAAACAAACCTTTAGTTATCTTATCCATTGTAACGAGTTGTACCGTTTACTCTAAACTTGGTCTTCAAAAGCACATTATTATAATTTTTTTTTTTAAGTAAGCTATATTCACGACGCTACCGAATAAAATCTGACCGGCTGCTTGTTATTTGACTGTATTAAAAACCCGTGTCCTGAGTTTACTGTAACGTTAATGCATTACCAAACCAGGAAACAGAAACTATCAAAACATCAGAGGAATATGAACTTACGCCCCTTTTGTTTAGGGTATGATTTCTTCCGGGTTTTGGCAGGCAACTTCCACATTTCAGGCGTGATAAACATTTAAAATCGCAATGCCATGTATTTAAAGGGCATGTTTGCAAACATAAACCGTAGTAATTTTGTTGCCAAGATAGATTCGATTTTAAAAAAGTCCATATCTATATATTCTATGTATCTGTTTTAATGTCGTATCTCTTTACTATATTCCTTGTTTGTGTTTCGATGCTCAGAAACAAGGGGTATTTAAAAAAAGAAAGAAAGAAAGAAAGAAATGTGGCTTAGCTGTCATAGCGTACCTTTAACCTTGGCCCTTAACTCCTATTTTTAAAAAATTTTTTTTTGGGGGGGGGGGGGGGGGGGGGGGGGGGGGGGGGTTACGTAATTTTCAGTATCGTATAGAACTTTAAAATATTTTGTTATATCGGGATACTACATGTAAATGGACTAAAAATAAAACAATAGTTCTGTATCAATTTGTTTTGTGATTTTGAAAGGCAAATTAAAGGAAATACGTGTAGTGTTACCGTAATTAATATAATACCAGTTCAGTATAAAAACTGAATTCGGTCTCTTGGTGTAATAAAATATCTTTGGCCAAGTTAAGTTTGCTGGTGATTTATTAGCATCCTTGAAGAGACGTCTGTTCTATTTACAAGGGAATTGTATATTTTTGTACATGGACAATTTGAGAAATAAATAAACAAACAAACAAAGTGTATTTATGTTAAAAACTAAGTAATAAAAAGCATATACCAATTTCTTTATTTTGAACTAATACATTTTAATAATACAGACGTTTGTGGCACATGCGTGCAAGCAGTATTAATTTGTATACAAGATGAAGGCCAGCTACTGTAGTTTTTCTGTTTTCTAAAGACATCATGTAGTTCTGCCAACGTGGTTAAACCCATATTACTCAGCCTGGTATTATGCTTCAGTATGTGATCATACAAAGAAAGTCTATATAAATGTGATGGGTAAAGTTAAAGACTTATCCCATGCTAAATGCATAACCACATGTGTTGTTTAAATAAATATACAATATTATATATTTTCAACTATGTCCACCAGAGGATGCAATATGACTGTCATATATCTCATACATATTTCCTATACAGTAGAAGACCACTGCATTACCAGCGTAACACACTTAGTTTCATGTCTAATGGTCCATACTGTACTCTATATTAAAATATGGCACCATTCCATTCAGCAACCAGAGTAGCTACCTGTGTGCTACCAGGGCCTTAGTGCAGAACCATACAATTGCTGCAGACCCTGATCAATTAAATAGCAGTTCTTGGGTGCAAATATAAGATTGAACTGAAGATGTCAGCCTTACACTGTTAAAGAGTTACAGGAAGCCTAAAGCATTGCATGATTTGTTTTTGTACAGTGTGTTCATTAACCCTGCAAAATAAAACTTTTTGTGCTCAGAAGCACACAGAATTAAATGCTACATGAAAAAGTGTGTGTTTGTGTGTGTGTGTGTATATATATATATATATATATATATATATATATATATATATATATATATATATATATATATATATATATATATATATAGAGAGAGAGAGAGAGAGAGAGAGAGAGAGAGAGAGATTGGTTGTAAATGGAGAATGTGATTTATCGATAATGTTTGTATGTATAATTTAAAATACAAATATTTTGGTGTGGTCTTTACAAACTGTGAAATGATTTAATATCAGCTATTTTAACATAAACAACTAATTTACTATTGGCAACTATTGTCTATTTGTAGCAACATGAAAACACTTAACTTTACAGAAAGAAAACACAGACAGTAATTGAGTTGTCAAGGTACATTTTTAAGTACGGAAACCAGGACCACAAGAAACATTTGAAAGCTGAGTAGATAGTTTCAGGATAGGGAGTAAGAGACACATTTTCACACAGAGTTGTGGGTGAATGGGGTGGGTTGCAGCTGATTCATTGTAATCCTTCAAGAGTTGTCTGGATGCTGTCCTGGTTTCAAGTAGCTTTTAGGAACTAGAGGAACGTACAGTATACAAATCAAAGAACGTTTTGTCAGGTAGAAATTTCAGTGGATTAGGTTGTGAACAGGACAGAGAATTATTAACAATGTGATGATTATGTGGTTGACTACACTGAAATGTGTACTAAAACTTGAATGTAAACTTTTTTTTGTTATTGAAGGGTGTTTAGGACCCCACAATACACCCACCTGCTGGACAATCAAACAATTACACCTGTCAAACTGAAACTCGTTTGCATTTTCTGTACTTATTATGCAAGTACAACAAATTCACAGTGAGATTTATCTCAAGCAGAAATAGTAAGCTGTTGGAAGGAAGGTTCCATTTTGGGATAAGTAAGAAAAGAAAAAAATAATGTTTGCTGAGACGACGTAACTTATAAACATGGCATGGGATCAAACACTGCAGAACACAGTGGACACACCCTTGGACACAAAAACCGTATGCTGAAAACCGCAGTCTTAATTGTGTGGGTGGTTCACTGATTACACAGGAGTCAGAAAGTGTATTTGAGGTGACACACAGTGCACAGGATTTATTTATAATTTCACAAGCAGTCGGGTGCAATTGCAGGTAGCCGCCACTAGTGTACCAGTAATGGTATCCCTAGTGGGGAAGAACAAACACAGAGGTGCTTCTTGCTGTCGACACTCTCAGGGTGGCTACCAACAATGGTATCGTCCACAGGTATTGCAAGTGCAGAAATAACTGTTTGTAATCACGAGGAGAAAATAAAAAGTGTAAATAAAAATACAAAGCAGGGTCTCGTAGCCTCTGCTAGCTTGTGAGGCACAATATACAATGACACTCTTCTATTCCCTCAGTTTACTTTCACATGGCTGCCCAGGTCCCGCTAAACTAAATAACAAATGTCCCAGGACTGTACCTAACAGTATGGGCACTTAACCAAACCAAATCGAGTGGCTCTCTTCCTCAACCATCTCTGCTGCCTTTTTTCTTAGGCTCTACTGCCACTGGCTGCTGTGTCCAGACCTGACTCTCTCTCTCTCTCTCTGGGTTATTCTAGGTGTCCTGCAAGAGCTTCTCCTGGATCGTATCCTGCTTGGAAGAGCGTCATTTTTATGAGGTTGAGCATCTCCCACAAGACCTGCCGCTGAACCAATGAAAGAGGTCCCTGCAACAAACCCTCTTCATGTCACTGCCATGATTGACAGCCGAGTCAAACAGGGCTTCCGACCCTCCCCTGCAGGATCACACATGCACCCGATATCCAGCACAGATCTCTCCTGTCACATACGTGCTTACTCGCAGCCGTATGAGTGTGGAGATGACAGTCGACTCAAAAATAGATGGAGGTGCCTGCATCATTGAAATGAGGGACAAAATCCACCACCCAATGAGGAGGAAGATCAGGAGTCAGCCAACTTTGCAGCTGAAATCCAGGATGGTTGTGCAGATGGTGCTAGAAGGGCACTAACAACACACACAGCGCTGACTTGCAACTTTCAAGTCAATTGTGTACCATTGTAAATTGTTTGAACTGATTTCGTCTATTGATAATTTGCCATTTTTATTTTACATTGAATCATTTATGTTAAAGCAGGTCTTATTTTAAATAAATACTGTTTCCCAAAGTTTTTTAAAATGATTATTTCAACAATGCAGTAAGGCAAAGATATCAGACTATTTAGTTTAATAGTTATGTACTGTGGAATTTCTTCACCCATATTGTTTTATTGAAGTTGCAAAACCAAAAATACAATTTCTGCGTGTTTTTTTTCTTACAACAGAATATTATCCAACTGTACTTTGATTAAATAAAAAAGTATATTACATATGCACTATTTACTATTGTTATTAATTTACTATTAATCAATATTACGAAAAACGATCAGACAACTACATATTTATAAAAAAAAACATTTTTTATATAGTGTGAGAAAGTGTAGTCCTGGGCAGCACAGGTCTGCACCTCCTAGAAGGTCACAGGCTGAAAAGCCTTAATTTAATTATTATTTGTTAATTGTTTTATTGTTTTGGCAGTTGGCTCGTTATTGTAAATTAGAGCCAACTGCCAATATTTAAAGAGAGCAGCCAGTCTGGTAGATCCTGAGTGTGTGTTGCTTAAAAGGTACAATGTGGACTTGTTTGTTTTGTTTTGTAACTGTGTGTGTTCATTTTAACAGGTAAACAGATTAGCTGTCCTGTTTATTTAGCTAGGTTCCTGCTGTGTGTAGTCAGCGCTCCAAAGAGCTAGGTTTTTTTTATTTCTATTTTTATTTCTGTTCAAAATAAAAAGTGTGTTACCTCGTGTTTAAAAATTAATTTCCTGGTGTGTGCGTCAGTCACTAGTGCTGGAAAAGAACCTGAGGTGAGCATGTGTGGCGAATATCTTTCACAATAGGTAGCAGTGAGTAAAGGTAATTAGTACAGTACAAGGTAACAGCTGGATTATAATAAGACAGATACAGTATTTTCAAACTTTAAAGCTCATGTAAACTGTATTGCATGTATTAATACATTTTCACCTGTTAATTAAAATTGTTTGTGGTCAACATCACTGGTGGGGGCTAGTACTGCTTAGCTGTATCAGCCAGTCTGGAAAGGTTATTGTTTATTCCAGACAGACTATTCCACTCCTCCTGAAAAGTAGACTTTACGTAACAAGAAAAGGAAATTACACACACATATATGGTTCTCCTGAGTGATGTGCCATCGGCACCGGGTGGACTTTGGGCAGGAGAACTCTGTGCTGGCCTATGGTTCAGCTGTTGTCTCGCTAGCCCTTTGTTAGTCTCTTCTAGGGCTATAAATGTAACAGAGGGTGAATGGGATCTGCAGAAAAAACAGCAAACAAAACAAAGAACTGTCATTTTGACTGCATTTTTTTGTTTATTTTTGTTTGTTTACTTAATTGCGGCATCAATAAAACATGTACATTGGGCTCTATTCATTATTAATTGTTGTTTTGTGATAAACCATCATCACACATGCTTTTACTAGGCATTTATTAAACCAAATAGATAATTAATGCTTTTGAGAATGTTTTTTTTAATGAATCGTATAGGTTTACACTCAATACATGAATGAATAAAAAAAAAACATGCTGAATACATATACAATTATTTTAAACTGTGAGGGATCTCTCTCTCTCTCTCTCTCTCTCTCTCTCTCTCTCTCTCTCTCTCTCTCTCTCTCTCTCTCTCTCTCTATATATATATATATATATATAATATATATATTTATATATATATAATATATATATATATATAATAAATTCATTTACGGTCAATGTGACACATCGTTCGTGTTCAAAATTCATCGGATTGTTAAGAATATATATATATATATATATATAATCTGGTTGGAAAAACCGACCACCTTTTTGGCTGTCAATAAATAACATTCATTTATATATATATATATATTTATATATATATATATATATAAAACGAGGGGAAGCTAAGTGCTAGTGCTGCTTATTCTTTTTCACAATTCAAAATTGCTGAGCGTCCTGGTGCAGGCGCAAACAGCTTCCTAAAGGGAATGTTACTGACTGATTTGGCAGTGGTGAATGTCACCACTCGGCAGTGATTGGCGTTGCGTAAAGACATTGCATCAGATTACACTTGCACTGGCTCTAAATCTGATCAAAATCACTTTCTTGGCACAGGCCACTCCCTGCAGCGCTACCGTAATGACTGCGCCTTGCCTTTGCGCTTACGACTGTGTTATCAAAATCAGGCCTCTAGTGTGTATTAGTTCATAGTCATTCTTATAAATCGGTAAGACAAAAAAAGAAAACATTACTACTGTGGTAACTCATCAGTGATTCATGCCACTGTGCAGACATTCTTACTTGGAAATAAAGCCTGCTTGGTCTTGTTTCCAGTTGTATTTTAGATAAATTTTACAAGCTGCGCTGTTAATGTAAACAATGAAGAACACCTGAAATAACTAGAACAGAAGAGCACAATGTATGTATTACTCGGCATGGAGAATCCGCACTCAATGAATAAATGAATGATTGCAATTGCAGATGATTTAATAAACTGTGAAGGGCGCTCAGGGCCTGAGTGAATAATAAATTTGGCCGGAGGCCTCGTCCGTGGGTGGGCAAAAGCTACCTGCGTGAGGCCGGCTGGAAAAAACATGAACGGTTAAATGCATCCAGGTGCCACAGTTAGGAAGTGGCTAAGAGCCACCTCCCCCCAAAAGACGAAGCTGCCAAACCATGAATGGAAAAATAATAACGATTAACACACCCTACAGTGGCGCATGCCACCAAACCCCCCAAAATATTGAAAAATGAATGAAAAGGGCAGCTGATACACGCTCGACTACGTACCCCGCAGAACTAAATATGAACTGTTCAGCACTCAGGTAAGGAAAAAGCCCCTACTCACATATTTTTGGTTTAGGGGGAAACCTCAGGGAATCCATAGTTGAGGGTAGCTCTTCCTCCAGACTCTAAGTGGTCGGCTCCCGTTTCGGCTTCGCAGCTCATGACTGAGAAGCCAAAAAAAAAAAAAGAAGCCACATGGGAGAATAACACACAGAGCCTTTATGCATTTCTGTGTTGGTTATGGGTGGATTCTTCTGCAGAAAAGCAACCAAGTTTACAAAGAACACAACCAATGCCCTTTTGTGTTTTGACACTGAACTTACAAGTTTCAACCTGAATTGAGAATCTAACACTGAACTGGTGTTGTGCTCTTTAGTATTAATATTGTTATTTATTAAAAAATATTCAGGATGACCTATGGATGTGTGGTAAAATATTACTTCAAGTGATGATGCCTGACACTTTTTTAAGCATTCAGCAAGACCGGCATGGTCACATGGCACTGCAGTTCATTAGTACTGTACAACACATACAAAACATCTCACAACCTGAGTTTTGGATTTATTTCAAGACTATAACCAGATTGTCAGGTCAAGCTCAAAGCACAGTCACATGCCCACCACTAATTACATAAATATAAATAAATGAAATTTAATGTTTACAATACAATTATACCTATATTGCCTTGTCACAAAGACGGCTGTAGTGGGTGACGTCAGACCAGAAACAGGAACCAGGAAATAAACAAAGAGGTGGAGTTTTGGGGAAGCTGAGCACTTTCTTGCGCTCAGCATTCAATAAATGAACAGACAGTAAATAAAAAGGTTGTAACAAAAACAGCACATGGCACTTAGGCCAAAATAAACAGACAAACAAAACAGACTAACACTTAAACAAACAGTGGACTAATAGACAAACACGGTGAGTCAAATCAACGGTTACATATTTTACTTAGTTTAGTTTTCTCGTTTTTAACTCTCTCCTCTCCACACCCATTCTCCACTCACCGAACACACAACCCAGAGTGAAAAATTAGTGAAAGCATGCTGTGTGAGTGAAAACATGCTGCTTTTATGCAGCTGTACTGAGACTTGATTGCTAATCAATCATTCAGTTGGAGTCGCGGTACAACTGCACGTGAATTAATAAAGTGCAGTTCCCCGTGCTCACATATTATTACATTTTACTTGCAAGTGAAGTGCTGTGCAATCCTCGTGCCTAAATACAAATATACATTTTAAACACTTGTGTTACACAGACCCGTTTATATACTGTGTACCAATGACTATACATCAACATTAACACACAACATACAACACAAAATACACACAGGGGCGGGGCACTTTGCAACATGCCTATATTGTATTATTGAATTATAATGTATTTAGTAAGCTATTTAAATGTTTTAAAATAAATGTAATGTTAATGTTTTGTAAATTGAAAAAGCCTGTTGCATAATCACATGTCATTTTTTTTAAATATAAAAATAAAAGTATTTATAAATAACTCATTCAACTCAAACATCCAGCAAAAGGTTCCGGCGGGATTCTGTCCGTCCCATCGCTTCACCTCCACCTGACAACGCGGCTCTTCTCTCCTTGCCGCCTCAGCCCCGCTGATCCCATGACACTCGATCCTGCCGTCCCGGTCATTGAGACTCCTGTTGCTACTAATTCTGCCAGGCTCCAAGTGCTCCTGCGTCTCCTTCACCTCAATTAGATTTATTCCTATGTTATTTATGGCAGCCTGAATTACTAAAAGATTAAATGGCTGCCTTGCTCGCCCTGCTGCAGAGTTGCCAATTGTTACACTCATGATTGCGATTCATTCTCTTTCGCTTTGCCTTTGTGACCTATCTGATCCTGCTTGCTGTTCAGCACAAAATAAACAAGACAGTGGTTGGAACAGGCAGCTTCATACCGCACTATTCCGACTGAAGCCGTAAAGCAAGCTATGCGCTCACTGCTGCCAGTTTCATTCACTTTCCCAAGAGTAACATCCTCCAGTAACAACATCCATAAATTAAGAATTTCCAAATTTTGGTGAACTTCATTATTTTTCCTTTTGGGGAGTTAAATTAACAGTCATCTACACCTTGTTACACTTGTTATGCTTTTACTATGGGGAAATTTGGTAAGGGTTAGTTTGCCATGGTTTATTATTAATAAACTTTACCAGACCTTTCACTCTCCCTCGCCTCAGATTAGAAGCAATATTATCGAAGAAGCCAAAGTTAACATTAACCAGTACTTATTCAGCAAAAAAACAATTTAGTTTTCTTCATACATGCAGCTATTGCAGTGACGGCCATTCCTGTTACATATGCCTGCTTTTCTCTAAGTGACAATCATCCCTCCTTATTGCTTCTACCCTCCAATAAACCGGTACTTATCCACTCACTCACTCAGTCCTTCCAGATCAACCGAACTATTTCAAAACGGGAACTTCTTTGCTCAGAGGAGACCCCCTGCCAAATCTATCCTAACACTTTTGTTTTCCCGTTTCATATCCCTCTAGGTTTCCCTTGGAGGAAGTAACAGTTGCTTCCCAGCCTTGTAGGCCGATTGGTTAAGTCTCACCTCCTCGAGGGTGGCTCTCTGCGAGCCAAGGGGAAACCCAGTCCTTTTTTTAATGTCACAAGCGCTCAATTTCTATTTAAATTCCTGGTTGTTACTCAACACAGCCCTTGCTGTTGTTCTATGAATACTTATAAAAAATGTGAATACAAAATAGCAAAACTGGAACGATTTAATAATTTTACTGTTTCTGAATGGGTCAAAAAATGAAGGCTGAAAACTGGGACAATCTCAGGTTTCCCGGGATGTTTGGTAACCCTCGGCATGAACAACTCTGTAACAATGTTCATTTTTATAATATAAATTCAGTGTGATTACTTATTGGGTCAATGTTATAAGGTCTGCCACAGATCCCAAGTTGGAATAGAAGTTTGCTTTTCATTTTATTATTCTAGAAACCAAACAATTGAATGGTAGCAATGTAATTTAATGCTCAGTAAATTTAAAAGTGAATGTTTTTTTGTTTTGCTGACGAAACAATTTCACAGGGAAGTAAATGTATTCCAATTATAATGGCAGTAAGCAATCTGGCTTAAATAAAGTTTTAAAAAATGAGTTACATCTAAATAAAGATCTAAATATGCTCTTCTGGGGTAATTTAACATAACAAGTAAAGAAAATAGGTATGCATTAATTTATTTCACCTTCTTTATATAACCTTCCTTAAAATAAACACAGAGATAATGTTTTAGAATACAGGCTAAACATTAGCTTCTTGAATGTCATAAGTATCCTATCCTTTCATGTAAAGTGTTTTTTTTATGTTTTTTTTTTCACTGACTGTTCTGTAAAATATTTATTTATGTATTTTTTGCTTCAAGTGAATGTGATGTGATGTAACTATTTGACTGATGTATTTGCCAGATATGCTATCATAGACATAAGACTTTTGACATGTATAACATGCTTTAAGACAAGTCATGTAACATGACCAAAACAGAGTTATGTGATCTGAAAAGCCTGCAAACACTAGTTGGATAACAAAGGTCAAGCCCATGTCCTACGAAAGCTTCGTTCAGCCTTTTAAATCACTGAAAATCCATTGAAATGCTGGGGAACCTTCTGCCCATCACTACGGTGACAGAACACTTACATAACCTGGGGTATACTGTACGTAGGCCTCAATACATTATTAATGGACATTTCAATATAAGATGCACTGTACAGGGTTCAGGGTGGGTTTGTAATGAAGCACATTGGTCCACTTGGATGAAATACAACAGCATTTAGACGAGGGATTATCTTAACAGGTTCTTTTTATAATATATTTACAGTCTGCTTATTACATTTATCAAAACTCCCCAAAGGCCAATTTTTTTTTTTTTTTGGCCATTAATGTAAAACTATTAAAAAATTGTTAACAATGGTGCTTTTATATTACCCAGTGGGTATAATTATTTGGCATTGTAGGAAAATGACTCATGCATCTTTACTTAAGACTCCTTCGAGCAGAGCAGAGGACAAAGCAGAGGACTTAAAGTAGACAAAATAGAAGTGATACTAACTGATCAGGTGGACAAGTTATACAGGAAGAGCTATCATTGGAAAATAACTATATAATTTCTTGCCACAAAACCTCCCCCATATTATTAGAATCTACCACAGAGCCTTGCTTATGGTTGATATATGCATACTGATGTGTTTTTGCCTTAAGAGGCTTGCAGAGAAGCACAATCCAAAAGGTAAATATAAACTCTGATTACAATATCTTATTAAAAAGATAACTACAAACAATAGTGCATTACACTGCCCAGCTGTCATTCTGTACTATGTAGTTATGTGTCTGAGCGAGGATATGGAAATATTTGTAGCTTAAAGCCTGAAAATCAACATATGTAGTCATCATGTACTTTTTTTGGAAAATTTCACTAAATAAACCCTGTCAGTTTTGTCTTGCAATATAAACTGCCTTCTCTCTATGGAATCATTGCGTCGTTTACTATTAGTATTTACAGCACTCCAGATTGCAGATTCCTAAGATTAATGTGCTGAATCCTGTCATTTTTCCCACAGGCTGTCTAGCGATGGTAATCTACTAAAGGAATGCTTCATTCAAGTAGCGGTGACTAAGTCAACTGTTGGCAACAGGCAGGGAAGCCGAAACCTGTTGAGGCAGACTTCCTCCAAGATGCAAGCAATGGAAGTGACAGCGATTTGAGAGAAAGTGGAGACATTCTTTGCGTGAGCAAAATAAGTCCCCTGGCTGCATCTGTGATGGAAGACTAAGGCCACAGTCTTGATGGTTAGAAGTTTGTGGGCCGGGATTTTGATCTTGGTCAAAGTGGGCCCGGGGCAGCCGTGTTTGGAGTTGTGCCTTGTCAAATTAGGTACACGGTTGCTAGGTTTGATGCTCAACCTGGAAAGACAAGGCCTGGCAGGCACAAACTGCTCAGGCAGATGATGTCAGGACAAAAATTATCCACCGCAAGACCAAGAAGACAGATGACACCCAGCAGGAACAGCTAGCCAAATCTGTAAGCATCCACAATACAGCTGGCTAGCCCTAGGGTACCTGCCTCTTTGAAGTTGAATAGACATCACGATGAGCTGTCAAATTAGCTCACAGGACTGGAAATGTTGAAAAGATTTGGATCCTCGTTGTGAGTGGGATATTACACAAATTAATATATTTTTTTCTTTCGTAAAGACTAAGGGAACTGTGGAAAAAAGTGGAGAATGCTTTATTAGAACTTATAGATGTGATCACTACACTGCCTGGGGCTGCTTAAGAATTACTGCCACTGCTAAGCAGGCACCTGGACAAAGAAATTAGCGTTTGGGAAACATATTTAAATAGGACAGATATTTTAAATAAAATGTTAATCATTTATTGTTTTTTTTTTTTTTTACAACTCCTTTATTTATCCTGTGTTTGACATACAATAAAAAACAAAATTGCAAAAATAGAGTTCTAATATATGCACATGGAAATAGCGTTTTTTAAACATTTGTGTTTCATAGAGAGGAAAAGTGGTAAATATATCACTTTTATTAAGGACATTTATTTCCAAAATGGCTTATATTCTAACAATACAATATTTTCACTTGTAGAACAATTGTTCAACACCATATACTGTAAATATTTTTAAGCCTTATACTACATTTACTATGTATTATCAGTATACATAGTATATAAAAACTACATCTAGGGTATATCAATTAAAAGTCATGGATTATATTTGGCCACTTTCATGATCAATGGTATAAAAAAGGTATATTTATAAAGAAATTCTAGAATTTATATTCTAGAATAAACATCTCCTAATTATATAACAATTTTACCAAGGTCAGCATTCCCAATTATTACAAATAGTCTCAAAAACTATCACAGTATATTTGATAGTGTATAATGTGGGCTATAAAACCTAGCATCTTCAGAAATGTTTCTATTGTACTTTCTGTACTGAAAACGAAATGCAGTGAAACTGTTTGAAATACATTCTGTTTTCACCATTTCTTTGTCCAACTGAAAGCACAGTAAATAACAGGTTCCCAATGGTAAGTCTTTATTGATATGTTATTTATGTGGCTTGCAATGGGCCCCACAGCTTTCAGAAACTTTAACATGCAATCTGAATCTTGGTCAAATAAAAAGAAAAAGTACTGTTTAAAACCCATATTAAAATAATTGTATAAGGAGATATTAATTTTAATCAAAACTATTTATTTTTTGGTATAAAATCTATCTATCTATCTATCTATCTATCTATCTATCTATCTATCTATCTATCTATTCCTAACAACTCACTAAATTACATACAGAGGGAATCAAAATAAAACAATAATGGTTTTTAGTAGGTGTGAATCCATTTCATAATCCATTTAAGTATTTTAACACGTGGTGGGTTTTCCATTGTAGAGAACAATGGAACATCTCTTTCCTTTGGTGAATATAATTTACAATTAAAAGTTTCAAATAATTACCCCACTTTCCTTTCTTAAAAAATACTCTCACCATATTGTTCTAGAAATAAATGAATACAAAAAAAGATGTAATAATGTATTTGATAACAGAATAACAAACAAATAAATACATGTTATAATAGATTTATTATCTTTAGTGTTATACTTAATACATATATAATACAGCTTTTTGTGTACCAAGGTTAATGTATCTCTGTCTTTAGAAATATGTAACATTTCTAGAAAGGTATCATTGTAATGATTTAAACACAAACTATGTTTAAATCCAATTCTGTTATGGTACTGAAAAAAATATTTTTTAGGGTTGATGAGTATTTTAACATTTGGGTTTATCTACAGAATAATTCAGAATAATTCCTGTACATGTCCATCCTTCCTTACCATACTTTTTTTTTTTTTTTAATGAAAATGTATTATTTTTTACAACTGTCCCCAACAGCAAAGAAACAAATACTGTATAAAGATGATATGAGTGAATACAAGTTAAAATGAGTTATCACACAAGTTGGTAAACATGTAATTAAATGATTATTGTCTTTGTATAAACCAGTATGACACATTTGCTTTGATGAATGTAGCCTCTCCAAATAACTACAAACTCTCATATTTTAACATATATTAATGTAAAGAAGACATTCTGCCATCATTGACTAATCTGGAAACGCTCAAAACCAAAATTCAAGTTAATTTACTTTAATAGTGACATGCCATCTAGAATGTTGAGCACTTATCAGATAACATGCTGGTAGAAGGGGTTTATCATATTAGCAATACTAATCGCAATAAAGCATATCATTGCAGCTACAGTCAGTATAATATATATATATATATATATATATATATATATATATATATATATATATAAAGAAAATCACCTTATACTAGAAAGTAAGGGACTAGGAGAAAAGTTTTTTGAAAAAAAAAAGTTTTCTCCCTATATTTTAGTCAAAAGTTACAGTGACAGAGGAAGGTCAATCTCAACCTAAGAGAAGAGACATGTGGGGTCTAAAAACAAAAATAACATAAACTTCTTCTTTACAACGCCTTCCAATCCAGGTAGAATATATACATATATCAATATATATATATAACTATCAGTTCATGATCTGTATTTCAATCTAGGAAATAGGGCATGGTTATTAACATTTTATTAAGGAAATAAAAAACATTGAAACAAAACTCAATCACACTTAGGAAATTCAAATACTGCAGTTTATAAGGAATGGCAGATACTGTCGCTTTGTATCTGGACTTGTCACATCCACAATTGTATACTAAGGGATGTTTATGGGTTACTTTTTAAAACTTGCATGGGACATTATTATTTAGTGAATATGATCTTTGATCCTGCTTTCAAAAGGCATATAAATCAAGTTTTCAATGTCTGTCTCCTTCCAGTTAGAATTGGATTCTCTCTCTGTACACCCAGATTTTTATTGTATTGAAGAAATGTTGGGAAGGTAGGTCCATGTCATAGTATAGATATCAAATGTACCACAATCATCCCCCAAACCAAATGTGGCCATGTCTTAGGGAGTCTGTACCACATGTATTAGAACGAAAATGAATAGATGCATTAGACACTTCCAAATAAATAATAGCTTACTTGTGGATAAATACTGACAATGTTTGTATATTATTTGTTGTTAATTGTATATTAAGCCTTTTGCCTACTACATGGTGTTGCAAAGTGTAATAAAGGATAGTAAACACATGTTAAAGCATGGCCAAGCATAGTAAAGCCCAGAGAGGTATGGTAAAGCATATTTAAAAACATGCAAAACTATCTGTGGTGCAGATAGTAAACAGAGTGCGGCTGCCCAAATTAACAGATAATATCTTTATAGGCATAATAATATTGACTATGATGTCTGACTTATGAGACACCCTGTACTACTGGTTTAACAAGAAATACAACAGCTTGCATCCCTTAGAAAACCAGGTTAAGAAGTACTGCTGAAGAAGACTGTATTTGAAATACTGTTGATATGAAAATGCTTATCTTTGAATAAGTGTATAGATGGTAGGGACAGATAATTGGACCCCATCTCCTGGTTCTGAAACCAACTCCATCAGCAGACTGGACAGACATACATCTACTGTTACGACTCCAACCAGTTAGTTACTGGACAGTTCATCACAATTGTAAAATAACTTCCCATAAAGTAAATGTATTGGATAGCCTGACAAATTAGTAACAGTGGTCACATGCTTGTCACTTCATTACACAGCTGTACAGATGGAATGTTAACAGTGTAAAACCATGACAACCATATCAGTCACAAGGGCAGGCAAAAAAAGTGAAACATTGTGCCCATTATGCCCTGCACATCGTGAAGTATATATATATACTGTGATATCCTTCCTAATTATCTGGCGAATCAACACCAATCCTGATACCACATTGATCTAAGTGCCTGGAGGAGAATTCCAGTTCAAAGCCATCAGTAGTGTGGATCAATACAAGTGTAAAAGTACCACTTTAATGGATGTACTGTGTTTATGACCACTGAAAAGAGTGCAGCAACACAAGATGGTATCAGCAACACTGGTCCTAAATGCAAGACAAAGGGATGGCTTGTTCAAGTTTGCTTTTTCTTCTATCCGATGAAAATGTCAATTTCATGGAGATTCCTGTTACGTTTTTCTAAAGCCAAGAATCAGCTGTGTGTCATGTGTTGATTAAATTTAGCCTGGCAAGATGTATAATGTAGCAAGCAGATGCCTGTTTTTCAGTTGCATGGTGATATTGTACAAACCTCTGCAAGGGGGATTTTAAAGATTAAATTACTAAAGCTTTTAATAATATAGTTTTTCTTGTCAGCATTACAGCATTATTTGTTTTTTATTTAGTAATCACCAGTTATTTTATTATTTTCTTCCAATTTGGCATATCCAATTATTTCTAGGATCAGCTCACTGCTACCACCCCCGTGCTGACTCGGGAGCAGCAAAGACGAGCACACACTGTCCTCCAAAGCATGTGCCATCAGCCAACTGCTTTTTTTCACACTGCAGACTCACCGTGCAGCCACCTCAGAAGTACAGCGTCAGAGGACAACGCAGCTCTGGGCAACTTACAGGCAAGCCCCCAACAAGGGTTGCTGGTGCGCGGTAAGCTGAAGACACCCTGGCCAATCTAAGCCTTTACATTATGGAGCTGGCCCAAAACCTGTGGTGTTAGATCAAAGTAATTAGTTGACCAATGTACTTACCAGCAGATTAAATTAATTTGATCTGTACAAATACTATAAATCAAGTGCCATTACACATCATGAAAGCTTTGCACCTCAGTCCTGATACTCTTTGGGCCTTCGAGATGGTATTCTCATTTTCTGATGTGGACTAAGCTGAGACCACCAAACCAATTGTTCTGGTGACCTGAGTTTCAATCCCAGTCCTCCAGAGCAAAAAATTATAAAACAAACATTTGACAAAACATTTACTTCAACTGTACATAGAAATGTAACACTAAATCCAGAATCAGGATAAATGTGACTATTTCTAAATGATCTCAATCCATTTATCAGTTCCCTCATTTTGTCAGTGTTTATTGTAAATAAATAAAAAAAAGTGCAAGGCCCCTTTACATTTGTTTTTAATCACCCCTTACTCAACTTAACTGCCGTGTATTGTGTAAAAGCTGCTTTTTCAACACAAACGATACACAGCTTCAATAGTAGTGTATGGACGGTTTTATCTAGACGGTTAGTTTATCCAAGTTAGATAGCTGCTGCTGATAAGAAGAGAAAATGATTATAAGAGGTTCAAAAATCATTTTTCTAATGTAAGCTCTTGACATCCCACAGTAAAAGAGGCGTCTGAGAGAACGGTCATCACAGATCATAAGTTGCTGTTTACTTTTTCTTCTTCAATGGTAATGTTAGCTGAAGAGCATCTACAGTGGAATGTATGACCTATACACAGAATGGCACAACAGTGGTAACAATTTGAGATTTTGATACACAGATGATCCATTGCACTGCTAAGGTACCATATCAAAACCACTACTGTATGTAATAGGACCATTGTGTGTCAATGTTGGTAGCGCTGTGGTTTGCTATTCAGCTAGGCTTCCATTACAGATAATATGGCATTGTAATTTATAATTGTATCCTATAACTATATATTTTTAAACTTTCTGTTATAGGAAGAGAACTTTACTGGTATCATATTGTAGACCTCCTTGTATTTAGCATGTTTAAGTTAATTTTGAATATAAAAGGGAAAATTGTGGAGAGAAAAATAATCCTTTTGATCATGGATTCTGTATTTTTAAAGCAACTACCCTGCAGCTTTTAAAGCTACTGTTACATTTTTAATATTAGACATACAACCGCCTCCTTGTGACCATTTTAAAGAAACTGATTATTATTTTATAGGCATCGAAAATTAATAAACCATACCTAAGTATTCTTGGTATGCCATGAAAACACATCAAAAGAACAACATCTTTCCCACTCAAATTTATAAAAATTGTTAAGCGCGATTGACTGATGCTGTATTTTTAAAGCGTAAACAATGAATTGAATTACACAGCACCTGCCATCATTTAAAACTGTGAATACAATCTAGAATTTCACGTTTCAAAACCTTGTCTGGATGTTAGACATGTCTTTATTTGCTAGAATTTGTATATAAATATGGTCATTTAATTTAAGATTGAATATTAATTTAACATTTGTGTTGTAAATCTAAATATAATAAATAATTGTGTTATCACAAGAGAGAAACTTGAGAATGACAGAGAAGTACTTTGGAGCTATACATTACCCTGGTGTTGGTTAATATTACATGTTGCCAACCAATACTTACAACAGCAAGAGAATGGTCTGTTGACTTTATTTGTTCACTTCCTATAGCGTGTGGAATGTGTGTGGTATGTGCATGCCACGTCACATAAACCATGACGGTGGAAAGAGTATCGACTTTGTAAGCTGCGTGGAAACCTAGCCAATTTAAATGTACAGGTGCAGCCCCAAATTACATATTTATACGAACATCTGTGTTCAACAGCAGTCTCCCTTACTAGATAACCTCCTTCAAATACTATACCATACATTAATCTGTATAGGGAAATATTTACAAACAAAATACCTTGTAATTTGCAACATGTTCTGCCTATTAAGATATAGAGGATCTGCATTGTCTTTTTCACTTTCAATGTCCCTTGATTGACATTCATCAACAGTTTTAATAGGCTATGGTGATTTGATTAGATGTCAAAGGGAAATACTGAATTGTATGCAACATTTGGTGGTTTAGTCCTATTAGATTAGTATCACAGTACAGTACAATTTTTTTTTGTATGTTAACTGCAGTGTTATGAAATGCACTGAAATATATGAAAATATAAAAATAATCGCTGCAATTAATTTATAGTAACATGGTATAATATATGTATCAATATACAATATATGCAGCATATATCAAGATATACAATATAATTGTTTCATGTATATTGTATATATATATATATATATATATATATATATATATATATATATATATATGTTTAATACTGTAATATAACAAGTAGTATCTGACAAGTAATACTGTATTTACAACCATCAAATAATATTAGTAAAATATCAAACTAATAAAATATAGTACCATACAAAATATGATTGTCTACAAACTGCATTACAATAAGCATGTATATAACAAAATTCAAATGTACAGTGCTTTGGGGCTGTATTTTTGTTGAAATAAATATTCATGAATTAAGCAATGTAGTGGACATAAAAAATGGAGAGCAGCAGAGATTGCAGTCCAAGTACAGTTTATACCTAAAAACATATTCTGAATATTCAAAATGATATTGTCAATATAACACTGAGCTTGAATACATTTTAACAGGTAGGGCCCTGTTGCTATTTTCGTAACGGTCCCATGCCTTGCGGTCTGACTTAAGATATGATCCTTGTGCCTGAGGTTTCACATATGCACTTTATTCTCCTTTCTGCACAGCTGGGTACCGCGGAACTTATTAACTCTTTCAAACTTTTTAAAAGTACAGCGGAACTTATTAACTCTTTCAAACTTTTTAAAAGTCTTTAACTATGTGAATACCAATCTCGTTCAATAGGGAACTTCACAGTTCAGGACGTCCTAAAGAAACGAGAATGTCTTGCATTGGGTTTTTGTAATAGCTACTTTTTTTTTTCTTTTTAATTAACACTAATAAAAACAAGAGCACAGTAGCTGTATTACAGATACAAGAATTTCCTTCACACACCAGTCTTGTCTCTGAGAAAGTCACAGGCATGTTTCACAACTGTTGATTTTTTTTTTTTTCTCTTCATTTTACACTTTTGGTTTTTCATTAGAAGTTAGACCCCGTTCTCACTACTGGGCCTGTGAAGGTCCGCCCCATATTTAGGTCTGCAACCCCATTCACATTTGCATTTTTAAGGCGTCTTTGCACGTTCACATTTGACTGAAAAGCAGGCCTCAAATGTGGCGAACTGTTTTTTTTTTTTTTTTTTTTTAATGGAATGATAGCCTGCACTCACAATGGAAGAGATACCGGGATATACAGCAATCCTTTTGTAGCAAATGTTTCTTCTTCTTCTTCTTATTTTTTTTCAATGCAGCAGAGTAGCAATTTTATGGTAAATATAAAAAAAAAAAACACACTGACTATTTTGACTTACTGTTGTGGTATGTAACAGGGTGACGGTCCGAGCTTACCACATTGTTGACTCAACAAAGAGGAGGTATTTAGAATGTGGGTAACAGCTACTTCATAGTGTTGACAGGTATAAATATTTATTTCCGTAATGGATACTTCACTCAGATTGCAAATGACTATCAGGTTGTACATACAATGACTGACCACCAATAGTAACACTGCTCCCTCCTAAGGAAAGACACAGCATTAAATAATTAATTAATTATTCAATAACCAGTTACACCTGGAATCATTCACTCCATTTACAATAAACATTCATATAATTTACATGACACGTTTCTTCTCAGTTGTAAGTATTTATTTAACCTGTGTGAATACCATCCTTGTTTGCAAACAAGATTGTTAAACTGTTCTGTTGTTTACTCGTTATTATTGTCATTGTCATTATTATTCTCTAGTCTCCAACCATTACAAGTAAAGACTGAACATCAGCATTACCCCTTCTCTTGGAAGACTACTGAACATATGGCTATAACAAAATCCTTGTTCCACGTGTAGCTACGGCAACTTCACTAAGGGAAGCACCCTAATCTAAATACAGCAATACACTGTCATATATCAAATACACTTTGCTCAGCAACATGCATGATACATAATACATAATAAACTACTGCTCTATAACACGTAGAATAACACTAACAATAATAATCCCAATAACAGGCACTGAAATATTACAGTGAAAATACAAATTGTTACATTTTCAAATTCTAAGCAAGTTACAAGCTTACATGTGCCATTAATCAATAAAGCAAACAAACTTTTTTTTTTTTTAAACTTCAAATATTACAAATAGTTCCTTGCTTTTAAAAAAATAAATAAATAAATCTTGTTGGTTCAACTTTGTCTTTGTCATCCAGTTGGCTATTGTAAAATAGAACTGCAGCACTCCAGCCAGATTGACATGAGGACGCTGACGTTGAGCACAGAAAATAATCCCAACTTTGCTGCTGTTTACGTTTCATTTCATTCAAATTATGTTTAGCGCTTCCCATTATACAATCGTCTGCCTACGTGTGTAATCTACAGTCTTGCTGCATGAAGTACAAAACAGCACATTACCATCAATGTGAAATTCGTACTTGCCAAACTCGTTGATCCTATCTTTAGGTGTGATTGTTATTGTTTTCGTCATTTTTGAACATCTCTGGATACTGAAAAGTAAACCGAAGCCTCATTCAACACTGAACTTGAATAACGGAAGCAGTTTTATTAGACAGGTATGTTTACGTAAATTTAAAGAAAAGTTGCCTGTGTTAATGTTTACATATGGTACGTGCATTGATTTGATTATTATCAAACAAACAAAAAAAGCCTTGCATGTTTTTTGCCCCTCCTCAAATGTAAAACCCAAAAAATTCTCCGCAATTGCAGAAAATCCACATTTTTCCGTTATCATAGAACATCAAATTGGTAATGTGACACAAAAAGGCGGCCTAAGTCTGCTTTGCGTTCATACATATGTAAAGGACAGCCCTGGTCCCAGACTGCAGGCCCAGGGCCACACTGAAACGGCAGCCTAAATCCAGACCGGCCCTGGGCTGCCTTTTCTTTTTTGGAGCGTTCATATATGAGAAAAGGGTGCCTTAAATCGTGTGAATGGGGTCTTGGTCAGAATATGGTCAGTACACTCAAAAGCACACCACTAAGTGCAAGATTATAACTGATATAGTAAATATAACTGTGTAACCCTTAGGCTTCACTCATTACACTTTTTTTTTTTTTTTTTTTTTTTTTTTAACTTTTTATTGGCACAATCTGTATCCATTTATAACATAAAAATAGAACAGCAAACATTTGATGATCAGAAGGCTCATTGAATGATTTTAATAAAATGGTTATAACAAGAGGACCCCAGACATACTTAAGACATTTATTTTCTCTTACAATAATGGATGGACAAATATGGACGCATATGCTGAAGCAAAGACAAAATACTAGTCTTTGAACCAATTACCTAAAGATAATTAAATTGTTTTTTTTTGCCTATACCTTCAGCTAAGGACTACAAATGCTATGTATATTTAACTGTCTATTATTAATATTATTATTAGTTTTACAGTTGTATTCCACCATTAAATAAATATACCGCCACTTTAAACAAGACTACCACCACCCCAATGATAATTCAGTTTCTTTAAAGTTCCACTTTGTAATTTTTGTTTTAATAATGCCACAAAGTCTCAGTGGCCTTCAGAGGTCATATACTTTGATTCCCCAGCTATACATATTTGAATTACGCCACAGATTTATTCAAGTCAAGTATTTCCAGTTTTGCATTATCTGTTTTCTTGTTTAAAATAATGCATATGACAAGTTTCTCCTAGTGTCCACTGGTGTAGAGCCGGTTCTTCAGCACCACTACAGGATGCAAATGCTGACGGATGCCTGGGTAATGCTGAATGTGGTTAAACCACCGGGACACATTTACATACTTCTCCTTCTCCTGGACAGAAAGCTCAGTCTAAAATGTTAAAAATATATATTTTTTAAAAAAGAGCAGAATTGTACATTGGTGAATGCTAAAACAATCTATCAATTCTGGGAGTTCAAGTTTAAAATATTATGTATTCCACTATATATACACAACATGCATGAAATCAGGCTTCAAATACAGGTTAAAGTCCTTCTGACCCACTTAAAGTTATTAAAGTTTTTTTCAAAATACCTCTCCCCTTAATGAGATAAATCTGTAGAGACCATGTGACAACAAAGGTTATTGCATTGATCGGCTCAGATCCTTCAACAGAAGACAAGTGAAAAATGCAAATCATCTCAACTTGCCGCATTTCTTGGTGTCCAGTTGCCCATCATGCAACCCAGTTCTGTCTGTAGCCACTATGTACATTTAAGATTTTCCATGTGCATTTGTTTTATAAGTATAATACGATTTAAATGACAGGCACTCTTCTATTTTTCCAAATGTCATGAAACCCCACTGCTCAACTGAACAGAGTTAGCAGAGAAAAGTTTATTGTGAATTTTGAATCTTACCATAATAGGATGAAGTCCATAGTAAACTAAAATGTCTGCTAAAGTGAAGTTATCTCCCGCCAGGTACACTTTATCTTCAAGATACTGGTTAAGATCCTAGAAGAAAACAAAAAAGGAACACTGTGTTTCATTTCATATGGTTCCACCTAGGGGTGTACCGATTAAGATTTTCTTGGCCAATACCGATAGCCGATGATTATTTCCCCATATCGGCAGATACCGATTGGATACCGATAATAACAGACAGTGCAGGTAAGCTATTTTAAACTATTAGAACATAGGGCAAACATGTAAACTGTTTTATAAGTATAAATTAACATATGTTTTTTACTTGTTGAAATTATGACAAAAATGAACGGGTATTATTTACTTGTTTCATTCACATCAGAAAGAATAATTTAGTATTATATTGTGTGCAGAGTCATAACCAGAGCTTGACATTCTACCAAACTATGTCAAACTTAGGTTTCAAGCTATAGCTGGCAGTATTTATGACTGTTTGGTCTTTACTGTTCAACCTCCAAACCACCAGAGAAGATTAAGGCGCTTTTTGTACTTTAGCTACGCCATGATTGTGTGCTTGAAAACAATTTATACATATGTTTTACAAATCACATAAAAATAACATTTTGTATTTGTACTAGTAAAAACACCAGATTATAGCCACTTGCTGTCAAACATGGCATATTATAACTTCTACCTTTACTGACAGCACAATAAACAATTTCTGCTTCAAAATGCTGCCGAATACACCCACAACCAAGAGCAAAAAAAACTACAAAAGGTCATTTTGAAGCACATTGTGCAATAATAATAGCTTAAACCAATCTAAAAATTCAACCCAAAAACAAACAAAAAAAAAAAAAACATCAGAATAGTATTCTACTCCCAGTTCATCGTTGGATTTAATGTAGCATCAAGTCTGTGGGTGGAAGGTTTTTCTTTACAAAAAGCAACATTTCTTCTTTTTCACACAAAATCCTGTTCCTCTTCTCATCCACAAGCATGTGAAGCAAACTAAATAAACGTTCACTGTCAACACTGCTACAAGGAGCAGAAAGAAACTTTCTTGCAGGTTTTTCTGATTTTCTGAGAAGAGTTGGCTCACTCTGGTAAGTATGGGTCTCTAGCACAACACTGTTCTGTTGGGTCATCAATTTCTACCTCACAGACACTTCCCTCCAACATTTCAAGACTTTTTTCGGGACTCGGGAGCGGCAAAGACGAACACACGCTGTCCTCTGAAGCGTGTGCCGTCAGCCGACCACTTCTTTACACACTGCGGATTCACCATGCAGCCGCCCAGGAGCTACAGCGTAGGAGGACAACGCAGCTCTCGGGCAGCTAACAGGCAAGCCCACAGGTGCCCGGCCAGACTACAGGGGTCGCTGGTGCGCGGTGAGCTGAAGACACCCTGGCCCACCTAGACCCCCCCCTCCCCACAGACGCTCAGCCAATTGAGCGCCGCCTCCTGGGAATTCCCATCCATGGTCGGCTGTGGAATAACCCAGAGTCGAACCGCTGCGACACCCATGCTATCCCGCATCTTGAACGTGAGTGCGTCTCGTTGTATTATTGGATGCGCCACTTGGGAGACCCCGGGTTGCAGCTTTTTCGCAGCATCTGTAAAGTACCTGTCCTTGTATCTTGGATCCAGCAAGGTTGCTATGCAACAGAGTGGTTCCGAATCAATTTCGCCAAACCGGGTTTCCATGGCCACTAGCAAAGTGCTTTTCATAGTTTTAATTCAGCTGGCTAAATCTGTAACTTTGCTCAGAAGTCCTAAAGGCATTATGCAGGGGACAACATCGAAAGCACAAGCTGATGACAAACTTACTTCACATATTAATTCTTCAAAAGGCGCTAGGACTAGCACTACTTTTTCGATTATCCCCCATTGATGCACAGTAAAGGTTGCAAGAATTTCACAGTCGGCTGCATAAGCTGCAAGAGCACGTTTTTGCTCCAAAAGGCTTTGCAGCATGTAGCAAGTACTGTTCCTCCTTGTATTTACGTCCTGCTGTAACTTCTTGGAAGGCATTCTGAGCTCAGCCTGCATCCCTTGTAGATGAGAATAGGCCAGCGGAGAATGTTTAAAATGACGACATTTTTTCATCCAATAGCCAATATGATGTCAGAAACACTACGCTGTGATCACAACAAACAGCAGTGTATGTGCTACACAGGCAAACTTAGTAAACTGGAGTCTAGCATTGACTTTGCAATGTTTCTTCCATTATCCCTGACAATCACATGAATTTTAGACATCTTGTAAAGGGGTACTGAAGTGGCTTCCGCTGTGTGGGAGCCGCTAAACTCATGGGCCCGGAGTATTGTCTTCCGCAAATTGTTATTGTTGTCAATCCCCTGGCCCGTTAAATTCAGCATTGACATTGCCGAAACACCAGAGCTCCAAACAAGAGTGTGAAGCTTAGTGCAGATACATAATCACTTTCAGTGAGCAGCTGTATGTGTTTAAAAACAGCACTGTACAGTTCTGGCAGCGCAGTCTTGGTCATAAACTTTCTACTGGCAGTGTATAATGAGGCTCCAGACACTCAACGAGACGAATGCAAATCACCCTAGTGGGTAACCGAGGCTCCAGACATTCAATGAGACTGCCGAAATCCAGTATCATGTACAACTGAAAACGGACGATCATCTAGAGTTATAAATTCCATTAAACGTCAAGTGCAGTTCAATTTTGCCCTGGGATCTTCACGATCTAATTTTTTGAACATTTTGAATGTTTTAGTGCTGCTTAGTTCTATGCTTTTTTTTTTTTGTTTGTTTATTCGGGGCCCCTTTCTTTTCCTTAGCCATTCTTTAAGAAATCCCGAGTGTGCTCACAGGGTGACATACCTTGAGGTATTGTATTACATTTGATGTATTGTAATCTTTACAACTGTTGCCTCCATGTGAAATTTTTGCTGCACACAACTTGCAATCAGTTATCCTATATGCTGTCTTCAGATATTTTGAAAAAATTCCAAACACCGGTTTGTGGCATTTCTCTCATTTCTCTGTATTTGAAGTATTATGGATTTTCTTCTTGTTACTGCATCTTGTAAAGCGCTTTGTGATGGTGTTCCACTATGAAAGGCGCTATATAAAATAGATTGATTGATTGATAGATTAAGAGACATATTTGCATCATTGGTAAGCGCACCAAACCAAACATTGGAAGAAATTCAAGCATGAATATTTGTGTACATTATTGGCTAAAATAACAAAAACTGCCAATAGCCGATTGTGATTTCTTTCCTTATATTGGTGCCATGCCGATAGGCTACCAATTATCGGTGCACCAGTGTTTTATCATAGGGCGTACAAAACAGCTAACTGTTAAAAAACAATTAAAATATATAATAATATATAATATATATATATATATATAATATATATATATATATATATATATATATATGGTGTGTATACACAAGGAAAATGTACAATGCTCCCTTGTTGTTTTTCATTGCGATGTTGACAATAAATTACAAAGTCAAACTTATAACAAATATTAGGTAATCAAGTTGGCAATTTTTTCTGTGTCCTTTATTAGTGTAGACCGAAGTCACTAGCTGAAATGTTTGATTTTCAATAACAGTACATTTTACATACCTAAAATAGCTTATTATATTCTCTCTCTCTCTCTCTCTCTCTCTCTCTCTCTCTCTCTCTCTCTCTCTCTCTCTCTATCTATATATATATAGAGAGAGAAAGAGAGAATCTACCTCCACCATCCCCTTGACAGAACATCATGCTTCCTTCTATAATGTTTTAAAACAAGCAGTTTACATCAAGATTTATTTAGCCCTAAGGCAAGAAATGCAAACAAACCTCAATAGAAGCCAATATCAAAGTACTAATCCATACTAACGTCACCGTAAAGGTCTCTGTTATCACATGATCCAATCCTTACCTCAGCTCAAAATTAATTTTGTTCATATTTCTGAAAACAAATTAATTTCAATATAAAAGCTATTACGGGCTGACACCAAGTAAATCTTTAACTCAGGTATATCTTTACTGCAGTATTTTTTTATAGTATTACAAGCAATTTACTGCTATCGCAGATCCTTTCTTAAAACACAAAGGACATGATTCATGGAATATAATTAATTTAATTCAGCTTGTTGGTGATTATCTGCTTTGTCAGTGGACAGTCCAGAATGAATGGATTTCCTTTACTTCCCAATTATTTTCCAAACTATTGCAGTAAGGTTGGACGATAATGACATTTTCAGCTATCGATTATCACCTGGAAATTATCACAATAATTTCGTCCAATTATCGTCCAAATAAATAAAATATAAAAAATGATTGTAATTTATCAAATTTATACTTGAGCAGCATGACAACCACCAGTCAAAGTCACTGAGTTTAGAAGAAAAAAAAAAAAAGCCTACAGTTATGTGCTGAGTTTTTACATTTCTTGTGGGTGCGCAGAACAAACATGAGCATAAAAATACACCTAATGTAATTTGTATAAATTATGTAGTTTTCCTATAAAATACTCTTTTCTTCTTATGTAAACATTTATGTTAATTTGAGAATGTTTACTTTCATAATAGTGCCACCAAATTTATTAATATAACAAAACTAAATTGCTAACGATACCTGGAAGCACTTTGTTTTCTTTACGAATCTGCTATTAAGAGAAACAAACTAGTTATTAAAAAAAAAAAAAAAAAAAAAAACACTATTAGGAACATACTGAGTTTTGCACATCACTGCTTGAATGCAGACAGTTTAATAAAATATATACTTATGCAACTACACTTTTTACAATCGCCATGGGAACAGATCTATGCAAGGGTTTTGAGCACCCGCTTATTTTTCCCCATGTATTGCATAGGCTGCAGTATAGTTAGTACTCATGTTTTAACTGTAGTTTAAAATAAAGAAGCAAAAGACGCAACACAGTTCTTTATGCTATATTACAAGCGTGCCACATGGTTGTTTTTTTGTTGTTTTCTTTTTGCAATTACATTCAATTTACGTGAAAAATAAATCCTGTGTCAAAAAAGTGATCCTAGCGGGGGTTTTTTTAAAATTTATTTTAGAAACAATATTTGTATTTTCATGTTAGAGAAGCAGTCATGCTTTGCCAGTGTAAAACTTACTATCAAAATGAAACCATGACGTAAAGTTAAAAGCATACTGTTTAAAATCAGTACTTCACTTTCCCAATGTACGCAGTGTCGACACAGATCATGATTTACTCACGCAGACTGTTGAGTGCTACTTCCTGCTTCATTGGGTCATGGACGATAATTATGATTATCGATAATTTTTCAACGCTATAAAATGATCATTGCAAAAAAAAATATCGTAATTATCGATATTCTCGATTACTGTTCCAACCCTATAATGCAGACTTGTCTTACCCACTAACTACATATTTTAATTTAAACGAATGGAGAATGATAGTTAAAAGGTCATGGCTTGTATGAAAGTGAATTACTATAAAATCTAAATGTACTGCAGTAACTTAATGAAGGCTCTCACATAGTATTATTTTTGCAATGCACTGTATAGTAATAAATACACTTCAAACAAATTTACCAAAAGGTCACAAACAACGAGTCTGGTTCATTCTCCACAGAACACAAAAAGGGGTTAATTAACCAACATATTTATGTATCTTTATTTTTCTGTTGTTGGCTTGTTCATGTGGTTTGGGAGCAGATAACGACAGAGGCACAAGGGGATTATGCAAGTTGCCTCCAGGGTCTCTGGTATCAAAAATATGTTAACACTGACTAGCTCCATTTTGTAGAAGCATTTGCTATGTCTGAAAAACAAAACACAAATATGAAGCTTCTAACAAAGACTAATCTGACATTAAATGACAGAGACAAATTAGGGTTTGTATTAAGCATAAGCTGTTTTGTTACAAAAAATAACGACTTCAATTTACTATAAAATGTTTAACACTTGTCACATGTGCCAATAAAGCTGTTGACTTCTCATGATTAACTCAGCTTCTTACTAATTTAATTAAAAAAAAAAAATGAATTGATTTATATGCAATTGGCTCAATGCCCACTTTTACAGATTTCTGGGGAGGAAACCATCTTGATCACTTTGGTTACACAGTTCTGTAGGGCAAACTAGTTATTGTGCAGTGTGCTACCAAGCAGGCATGATGATCGGGAAGGCTAAAGATTGTTCGACCAGAATCAGATCATACTGTCCCCCTAAGCAACAGTACAACAATCTTATCCATTGCTTAACAGCTTAGCCCCTTTTAACATCCCTAGACCTCAGTTGCATTTCACCTGGCAAAAGTTATATTGCCACTGAAACTAAACTGACAATCAGAAATGAAGTAAACTGGTCTGCAGGACACATTTCAATGTATGGTTACCTGTGTGATTATTGTCATGTCCATGACATTAAGTACATTATTCAGGTTATGCATTTAAAGGTTGTAACTTATGTTCTTATTTTAAGTTTTACCTCTTTTTCTGATTGAGTGTTTAACAGCCTGGTCTGTCAGTGTGCATGGTGCACAGGCTGTGCTGGACTGTGGAATGTTTGTAAAATCTCCCAAAAACACACAACCTTGTAGCAAAGTAATTATTACAAACTGAGTTCAACACTCAAAGTTCAGCCGCATGCCTCGCTAATGGAAGGCCAATACAATAATTTCTGCTTTTTGATTAAAAGCAAAACAATAAACTTTAGTATCGTACCTTGAGTATAGTTCTGGTCTCATCTTTACCACGGTGGCCATCTATCTGGGTTACTCTGTATTCTAACCATTGCTGCACAATTGCCTTCTCTTCTGCTGTTCTTCCCAGCAGCTGGTTCTGTTGAGCTTCTTGCACTAGGTGAATAGCAATGGTTGTCAGTCCCATTAAACTCGGTCCATTATTTGTCTGAAGAACTGGAACCTGTTGTAAAAAAGCAAACCAAGCCTTCTAAACAGTTTCAGTCAGGTTTCATAGTAACAACTATTTATGTTAACTTAGGTAGTCCAAGATAGTGCTAATCAGGGTCTTTAAAATCAGCCATTTCACTCGGTCTTACAATTGAATTTAAAAATGTTTGCAAGGTAAAAGTTGAAGTCTGTTTTTATTCTCTTTATTTAATACGGTACATACAAGGATACAGTACTTTTGTCTAGGTGTATGTAGCCTATTCAGTGTGTTCATTTTTCACTCTCTACTAGTTGGGAGTTATTTTTACAACCACTGCAGTTGTCAATTTACTGTCATGAAACGGTTTGAAGGTTTTCAGTTTAGGCTGGATTTATACAAATTAACAAAAACAAGGCTTATGTTATGTAAATCTGTTAAAACTTTTTTTTTTTTTTTAAATGCTACAAATTCTGCTTCTAGCTTACGCCAGAAGTTTATTGACTTAGCCTTGTTATTTATTTTAAAAGACAGAATTAAATGAAATTAAAACCAGCAAAACTGGCTTCACTGAATTTGGGTCGCAAAATAGCTTGAAGCCAATAGTTTCACCCAATGCACAAGATTTGTGTTCACATTTTCAACACTGTTTTATATGCTTAGATTCAAAAGCCAGCAACACTGGCTGTATTGTACTGACAAAATTACATACATATATGATGAATATAGGTGAATGTACAGTCTTTACCCAGTTTATTGTAGTCAAATGCATTTCGATTTCGAATACCTGACAAATCCTATTGTTCATAAAAACCGAAAGAAAATGGGTAGTACTTGGCTAGATGAATACAGGGTTCCGTTGGAACAGTATTGTTCCATTTCTGTTCAATCTCTGTATTGCTAGCAATAATACTAACATATGTAATGGCTAAACTTTACATTACATTTAAACATGGGATGCGTATTCTGGTAGGTAAGCTGTACGCAGTATTTCCAACTGGGCTGGGCTGGGCTGGGCTGTGTATATAAGCACTGCACATAGACCGCTCCCTTATATTTTGTTTTTATTTGCAACAAGTTCACTGCTCTTAAATAACTTAGACATGTTTGTTTTTCTTTTTGTAAACTGTTATAAGACGATTTACTAAAATGAATGAAAGACTGATGAGAGAATAAAGAAAAAAAGCAGACTTATGTACTGACTTATCTCTCGTTTCCATCTAGCCCCACTCACTACCCATTCCTACTGTCGTTGCGCCCTTTTAGGTTAGCTTAATAATAACGTGGGGATATATTTTCACCTTGTCTCCTTGGGTGCTGTATTTGTTTGTCTTTTTCAAGCCCAGACACTTTTCCAACGACGACAATTCCAGCAGCATCTTCTCAACCATCTTGACAGTCTGTCAAATAACCTGTACGAACAAGCGCCTATACGATTGGAGCACAGCGGTTCCTCCCATCAGTCAGTAGCAAACAAGATTAGAGGTGAATGTAGAAGCCAACTTATTCCCAACCAATAGTACTCGAGAGTGGTGCAGAAGGGTGAGTAATACAAGGAAATGCACTTGGTTGTGATTGCATCACATAACAGCTGTTGAGGGTTTTCATGTGGAGTGGTTGTAATGGCGATCAAAACAACCACACCAAAATGTAATGTATTTGCAACTACAGCGCACACTTCTCAACTGTCACAGGAATTAGAAAGATGTAATTATACGTGACAGATGTTCATGTAATTTGTGACCGCTGCTGTGCATCCCCGGTGACCGAGCACACTGACGTGATTTGCTGCGTAAACACCATTCTAATGTATGCTTTCCTTTTAAGAAAACGCACTTTCATGTTACCAATTAGAAAATATACATTCCCAATAGATTGTTTAAAAATACAATACTAATGAATTATATATATATATATAATATATAGTCTATATATATTTATCTATATATATATATATATATATATAACTTTTGACATATTTGGTTAAATAGATTCTCATAAATAGATTCTCAATGAAAACAATTTACTGTATATGAGATATGTGGTATAGAGTAGGGCCTTTACTCTAACAAACGTGGTGCTTAGCAACAGGACCAACATCCACTGCGCATGTGAAGGACGTAACTCACATAGCACGCGCCGAGCTGAGGTTTTATTTATTTATTTATTTATTTGCTGCCGAGCTGAGTCTTAGCCTTAGGTAAGACGCATTTTAAGATCCGTATAATTTGTCAGTACCAAACTACCAATCTTAGCCTGTCTTCAGTGGCCTCTTGCGAGCAATCCCACCCCCGAAAAAAACAAAAAACATTGTTTTACAAAGCGTCAGTAACTGCAATCTCGATTTGTTGTTCCTTTAAAATTAACTTCGAGTGACAGCGAAAAGGTTAAGAAACTGTACCAAAGCCATGCTGTGCAAAACTGAGCACAACATGTAAAGTACGTCGATAATGATTTCTGTTCAGTTTTCAAGTAGCCTAAAATTACATGTAGATGAGTGCAGTTTTCATTGTTATGCATTCAAATATGTTATAAACTGATGGTACAGTGATTTCATATAAATATTTCTGAAACGTCAGTTATACAATAAAAGCGTGTTAATTATTATTATTATTATTATTATTATTATTATTATTATTATTAATAATAATAATAATAATAATAATAATAATAATATAATAATATAACTGATTTTCTGACATATCTATACATTTAAACAGAGATTGCACTTAAGCAGGTTGGTGATTCCAAGTTCTTACATAAAATATTTATTTGCAGAATGCATTATGCTATGTTTATTATTTTACTGAACTTCAATATGAAATCACAGAACCATCATAATTTATAACGTTCATCTACATGTAATTTTATGCTACTTGATATATGAACATAAATCGTTATGCATGTACCTTTACATATTGTTAATGCTTTTTGCACAGCATAGGACTTTATTACAGTCTCTTAGCTTAATTGTTTAGCTGTCACTCGCTGAAGTTGATTTTACAGGAACAAGAAATCTACAGATTCCAGTTACTCACGCTTCGTTGCCAAAACCTTTTCCCAACATTGTGAAAACGTTTCCACAATCTTGCAGAATAACGTTGTACTTCTACATTTCGACAACTTTGTAAGAACAATTGAATATTAAAGATGAATGCACACAACATATTAATGTGATATTAAGCATCTTTATTTCTACTCATAAAAATACAATTTTAGTACAAATATGAGAGTAACTTTTAAACTAATATAGTAATGTCACTGTAATTATTATTATTTTTTTTAATACAGGCCTAGCTATAAAACTTTAAAATCTGTATTTTAATATTCAATATTTATTCAGGAATAAATATTCAATATGGAACATGAGTTACCAGGTTGAATGTTGGTCTCTTGGAGATTTAAAGAACAACTGGAGCCCCATTGGCTGCATCTACTCAAGTTAGGAGGACACGGGGTGGCACCTTTTTATGCTGACCAATTAGGAAGCAAGCTCATGTAGTGCTTCATAAAAGTGTGTTTTACCAAAATCGAATAAATAAATAAATAAATAATAACAACAACAACACCAGGTCAATGTAGTTATTCATTGCTAATCTTGACCAGGTTCCAGAATACCTCCTTTTAATAAAGGAACAATTATAGACTTGTTAATATCTGGTTAATGAGGTATTTATTATAATCAAATGCTTAGGTCAAAAAAGTCGAAAACCCTTTTGGGGGTTTTAATATGGACACAGTAAACGAGGCATCAGTTTTGAGGTGGATTATATATATATATATATATAATATATATATATATATAATATATATATATAGTATATAAGTCGATTGAATTAGCTTTATAATAAAATGCATAAAATGAGAAACATGCAAAAACTAATTTCATATTTTGACAAAAGTATTTGGGCACCCTTACACTAGTATTTTGTGTGCACACCCTTTGCACCCTTTACAGCTTGCAGTCATTTTGTATTTTGAAACCAGTTTATGGTATCTTTCTGAATATATTTTTGCCCATTCTTCAACACATACAGCTTTGAGTTCTGCAATCGACTTTGGTTTCCTTTTTGCAACAGCAGCCTTCAAATCAGTCCACAACATCTCGATGGGATTCAAGTCTGGGGACTGAGATGACCAATCCATAACTGTAATTTACTTTTTTTTCAGAAATTCCTTTGTAGACGTTGCAGTGCTTAGGGTCATTATCCTGCTGGAATACAAACTTTTGTCCAATAAGCCTTCTAGCACTGGGTAACAAATGAGAGTGCAAAATGTATCGATATTTTGCAGCAATCATTGATCCTTCTACAATACAAAGGTCACCAGTGCCTGAGGAAGAAAAACAAGCCCATACCATCACAAAACCTCCACCATGTTTAACACTGGGCATGATTAATTTTTCTTGAAATCCTTCTCCTCTCTTCCTCCAATCATATTGTTGCTTTCTTGGTGAAAAAAGTTATATTTTTGACTGACCATAAAATTTGGTTGAAAAAATCATCAGACTTCTTCAAGTATTTAATGGAATATGCCAATCGCTTTCTTTTGTGTATTGTTTTTAACAAGATATATTGTTTTTATATCTTGTTAAGGTATTGTTAAATTGTTTGCGCGTGAATTTCTTGACCGTCTTCTCTCAATTCTTGTGTCATATCTTTTGCAGTAATCCCAGGATTTTGCCAGGCCGAGCAATTCTTCGAACGATTCTTCTTCCAGATTTTGCAGAAATCTTTCTTGGTCTTCCACACCTAGAGCTAGCTGCAGTAGTTCATGTTCTCTTGTGTCTGTCAATAATAACCACACAGTGCTTTTCGGTAAAATGAGTCTTTCTGCTATTTTTCTGGTAGTTTCTCATTTTTCATGTAGTGGTATCACTGCCATTTTGAGATGGTTGCTATACTCTTTAGTTTTAACCATTTTTGTTGCTTTTTTTTTAAAATAAAAAATGTCAATTTATTTTTCAGCACTGCAGAGTATGTATTTATGTATTTTATAATCATCATCAACTTTTGGTTTTCAATCATGATAACTGTCAATAATTAGCAACAAATGGGTTTCATAAAAAATATGATGATTGCCCAAATACTTCTGTAAAAATATGAAATTAGGTTTTGCATGTAATTTTTCATTGTGTGCATGTTATGAAATAATTGTTGTTGTATTATAAAGCTGAATCTCTATATCTTTCAATATAACAATTAGAAATGATAGAAATCACATTCTTTGTGGTTTTTCAATTTTTTTACTGCCCAAATACTTTTATCTGAGACTGTGTATATATGGCTGTTACTCGATTAACATTTTTGATCGGTTCATTTATGGGCATTTTAATCTGTAGATTAATCGGTATATTCAACACTGCACATTTTTAAGCAAAGGCAACAATCTTATAGTGGCTGTCCTGCATAGTAATACATACACAAATCCATAGAATCTAAAAATAAAATAAAATACGTCCATGGTCATTTTAAAAACATTTTTATTTTAGTTAGCGTAACACATTTTCACAGAACAGCGTGAATCCATGAAAGAGTTTAATAGCAAAATATAATGCACAAGAACTGAGAATGGATTTTTTTTGTGTCTTTCATGCAAACATATATAACCCCCTTTTTTTTACATTGTATTTAGGGCTTCCTGGTTCGCTGCATTAAAAAAAAAAAAAAAAATTCAGGACCATGAAACAGGTAAACATTGGTTAAAACAACTCTCCTACCCATGTTCCACATTATACACATACAAATTTGTATACATTAACAACTTGAACAGTAGTGTAATATTAACAGTACTAACACCAATAAAACAAAACGTTATAGTCGCAGCTTGTGACACTAGTAAAATGCATGTACTCCGTTGAAATGAATTTTAATTTCATCCAACTTAAACATAAAAACTCCCTTTTCACCAACCCTGTTTAAAAATGAATAGTCTGCTTTGACTGTAGTAAATGCAAACATATTTTTCTAAGCTGGCAGCAGATATTGAGGATCGTTCTGGACGTTGCAGACGTTGTTCGGTAAGGAAGGCCAGTATCTGGGCTTTAATGATACTGCAGAATACTTTCCCCAGGTTACTGCTCATGCAGATGCCTCGGTAGTTATTGGGGTCGAATTTGTCTCAACTCTTCTGAATTAGGGATATAAGCCCTTGGTTCCAGATGTCAGGGAAGCAGCCAGCACACAGTACCAGGTGGAATAATTGAAGCAGGGCCCCCTGCAGCTTAGGGCTGCTGTGTTTGAGCGTTTCAGTGCTGATGCCGTCGGGGCCACAGGCTTTTTTGAGTTTGAGGGCCTGGAGCTTCTCTGTTAACCACACATCCCCCCCCCCCCCCCCCCCCCCCACCCCCCCCCCCCCCCCCCCCCCCCCCCCCCCATTGTGCTTTTTGAAGGTCAAACAATTATTCAATTAACATACATCATTACACAATTAATTATGCAATTTAGGAGGCCTTCACCAACATGGCCTAGGACCTATACCGTCAACAAGATGGAGTGCACCTTTCCTAACCGCAAGGTCCTAAAACCTCCAAATTCTGGTTAGGAATGTACATTACATTAAAACAAATAAATTATACACACACACACACACACACAGAGTAGAAAATCAATTATCCAATCTTTGATCAACCATACTCTAATCAACCGAACACATCTGTAATCACATGATGAATTACATGTGGTGTATTACGCACACAGCTTCTGCTGATAAAACGGCTACGAGATTTAGCTTCCAAAAAAAGAAAACCTGGTCGTGACTCCGTTTACTTTCAGGCAAATGAAAGTTATCGATTATTCAGATCACTAAAACCTTAGATGGAGCATTGTGTGCTTTAAATGTTGAACAACATTCACAAGCCCACTGGGGCCACGACTCAATTAAGAATAACATAACACTACAGACACACATTATATATATATATATATATATATATATATATATATATATATATATATATATATATATATATATATATATAGTCCTGTGATTGGTTAAAACCTCATCATAGGAGGAAAAATAGATTTAATTATTTCCCTAACATCCTTACACCACTGGGCAATAGTCTCCATCTGTCATATGATTGGTTCACATCACTATCAGTCCCGCCCCTGTACATATAATGAAGTCTATTACTTCATTATGTGTACAGCACTAAGATATTCATGCCAAAAATATTTCAGTTTTTTTTTTTTCATACACGAAAAAAGCAGAAAAGGCTCGCAAATACTTGTGGCTTTACAGTATATAAAGTCATATTTATTATCTAACCTTGCCTCTCATTATTTTGAGTGACTACTATATTAAATATGTACTGCAGACTCAGCTCATACATGAAATGAAATACCCCTTGGGAAGACTATTGTTACCTCCAGGGTGCAATGGCCTCAGCCTGCAGCTTTGGGCAATTAGCCCCCTGTCATTAACACTAGTCTTCCTTCGGGTCAATAATTTCTACTATGGCCCTCTTCTCCAGTCAATATTAGTCAATATTATAGTTAAGAGAGAGAGAGAGAGAATGAAATGTCAACTAATGAAGAAAATTGTGTTTTGTTTTGGTTGGGGTAAACGAGTTTAGCCTGTCCCCATTTGGACATGTGTCTAATTTGTTTAGTTAGGTTTTGTTTTGTTTATTTTGTTTTGGTTTTGTTTCAAACAAATAAACATACGCAGCAGTGTTTCAATCCATCCAGGTGTTTTCCTTTCATTATTTAAAGAAAGAAGGTGGTACTGGTGAAAGCTGCCACCTTAATCGCTACAAAAGGGGCAACTTTTTTTTTTAATATATATATATATATATATATATATATATATATATATATATATATATATATATAGTAAGATAGCAGGGAGAGGGTTAGATTCCTCCCTGCCTAAAAACATGTGCAAATACACATTGGTTTAATTTAATTAGATTTCTGTTAATTGTTTTATTGTTAATTATCCCCTGCACCTGGCTATCATTGTAAATTAAAGCCAGGTGCAGGGTATTTAAAGAAAGCAGCCAGTGTGCTCAAGGCTGCTACTGTGTGGAGGGCCTGGTTGATGGTGCTTTCAACCGTTATGAAAAAAAGGTACTGTGTGAAAGCGTTTTTTGTGTTTTTTTTTTTAGTGGGTGTAACAGGTAAACAGCTTAGCTGTCCAGTTGTATAGTTTAGGTTCCTGTTCATGTTCAGTTAGTGGTCTAGTAAGAGCTAGGTGTTTGATTTTGTTTATTTTCTGTAATTAAAAGTGCGCGTCAGCGCTGTTCCTTCCAATCCTGTCTGTTGGGTCGTGTTTAAAGAAGGGAAAAGAACCCGAGCGAGCCGGTGTGGCGAGTCTTCAGTTCACATATGGTATAAGAAGTGCCCTTCTGACTCAAAACACAATAAAAATGGATTTGAAGGAGCAGATAGCTCAACTAAACAGAAACACTGCTGCCCAAATTGAGCGAAATAAGAAGTGGAGGCAAGAACAGGGACTGCCAGAACCAGAGCCGACCGAGCTGGAGCTACTGCTCCAGAAATGGGAGCAGGCACGAGAAGCCCCGCTGTCTCCAGTGCGAGAGGGAGAAGCCCCGCTGTCTCCAGAGGGAGAAGCAACAAACGAGGGGGAGGAGGTGAAGAGTCCACCGTCGCCACAGCCTCTACCACCACCCCTGCGATACAATCCGGCGCTACTGCGGGTGGTACCTTGCCACTTGCTCCTGGACACCCTGCCGGTCTGCCTAGACCTCCCTGTGCTAGACCTGGAGCCCAGGAGTCTGCACCATCGACCACAGCTCTGCTCCTGGTTCCCTACTCTGCTCTCCCGAGCACCCATACGTCGTTAGGCTGCTGCCAGATATCACTTGTGCTCCCCTTGTTAGCTGCTTCGCTCCTCCTGGGTGATTGGACATTGTTACGCCGGTCCCCAGGTGAAGACCTCTGTCTATTGCTGCAGCCACCTGTTCCCCGGTCATCGCTGCAGTCGCCCCAGTCATCCCGGTTGGGTCCCGTGTCGCCGGTTCGCGGCCCCTCCCTGGAAGTGCCGGAGGGACCAGCCCACCCTCAAGCCCGCCTGTGGAAGAGGACGAAAATGGACATTGTGGACTTGAGGGTGGGTGGTCTTTTAAAGGAGGAGGGAGGTGGCCGTTAAATGGCCGGTGTCTTGTAAAGACAAAGGGGAGGGTGTGTAAGATAGCAGGGAGAGGGTTAGATTCCTCCCTGCCTAAAAACATGTGCAAATGCACATTGGTTTAATTTAATTAGATTTCTGTTAATTGTTTTATTGTTAATTATCCCCTACACCTGGCTATCATTGTAAATTAGAGCCAGGCGCAGGGTATTTAAAGAAATCGGCCAGTGTGCTCAAGGCTGCTACTGTGTGGAGGGCCCGGTTGATGGTGCTTTCAACCGTTATAAAAAAAATGACTAATGATGTTGGTGTGTTTTGCTCTAAGAAAACCAAAAACGGACATTATAAAAAATTTGACTAAATGTTGGTATTTTATCTTGTGGTTTTGTGCTCTGTAAATACCCTTAAACTGTTTATATAGAGGTACCACATGTAACACGTGTTACAAATACATTGGTCTTAGACTGAGTACGGCCAGGTCCCTGTGAAGGTCTTCTAGAATCAATCTTACAATAACTGACAAATACAATTACACTATCGAAAATCAGTACCTGTGTGATAACTTGATGTTTGGACATTTAATCTTGAATACAAAATATACCCAAAACTGCAATGGGTTTTACGTTTGGAAGAAATGTACATAATACAGTTGCCATCGACGGTAGCTGTAACATTTGTCAATACAAGCTCAATGATATTATAATTCAATGATTTAATTGTGCATTGTAAAATTGGTAATAAGTTATTATGTATATTGCCATATAACGGTTCACTGACCACATAAGAGTATTCTAAAGATTTCTCTCTAATAGCTATTAGTGATGAAAGACTTTCCTGATGAGAGAGTTTTACTCTCTCAAAACAAGAGCGAAGCTTAAAGAAAAAAAATTTTTTTTGAGCTGAAAAGAAACAAGTATATCTTTTGAAAATCATAGCATAAAAATATTTACATAATCTTGGACCTTCCTCTCTGAGTGAGCTGCTTTTTCCCTTATGTTCTTGACTGCAATGACGTTTGTCCAAGTGTTAGAGAAAATCTCTTTTTACCTAAAACATACTATTCCCTTTCAACAGTTAGGTCTTAGGGATGGGGACTTTAATAAATTATTTAGTTATTTAGCATATGCTTTTTATCCAAACCGACTGTACAGAGACTTTGGGGGTGAATTATGCATCACAACTGATGCTGCACAGTCACTTACAAAAGTGCCTCAGTTTTGTCTCGTTTTCCTCTCATCCGAAGGACAGAGCACAAGGAGGTCTAGTGACTTGCTCATTCTGTCTGCTTGGTCACACGCAGTGTCAGTTGGTTGAGCTGGGATTGAAACCCTCCTGGGGAACCCTTTCTTTAACCATTGGTAACCTGGTGATTATTTGAATACTATGCTACATTTTAACCAGCCATTCCAGCCACATCCACACACACACACACACACACACAAATGCACACAAACAGCTTCTGCCCCCCCCCCCCCCCCGGTGTACACATAAACATACAATAACATATTAAAATTGTATAATTTTTCTACCCCCCTTACGTACCATCACTGGGGAGGATGCATCGTGTGACACACTGGACATAGACGACATTGTATATGATGACAATGTTCTGCTGTTGCATATGACGACGTTAAAGGGTAGGTAATACCGCTCGCCAGCTCTAGGTGGATATTATGGCACAGCTTTATGCATCCTGATATCAATCACTGTGTTTTTGTCTCAAGTGAAGAAAAAAAAAGTGACATTAAATATTTACCAGGAGGAAACCCAGTAAGGTTTGGCAATATTTTCAAACTTCAGGGGATAAACTGGTTTGGTTCCACCATCCACTGCTATCACAATACAGTGTGATACAGCAGCAAAACACCCGATTTGATAATGCTAGCCCGTCGTCAGCCTCCTTTCAGCTCTGTTACCTGCTGGGTGGGGTCAGTACAACAATGCAGTTACAGAAAGCAAAACAGACTAACTGAAATATATCTCGATGAACCAGTTGAAGACCTTAAAAGAAGTCTGATTGATTTTTCTTAAGATGAGAACAGGTTTCCACTTCTTTCAAAAATGTCAAGAAAGTTTATTTGTATACCAGCTACACTGGTACCATCAGTGGGGGTGTTTTCTACAGCTGGCATCATAGTCAACAGACTCCGAACCTGATTGCTGCCTGAAAACAGGAATATGTTACTGTTCTTGAAAGTGAACATGAGGTACAATGAAGACACAAATTCAAATAAGAAAAAAATACGTTCACCAAAATGAAAAACAAATGGAAAATTGAGTCAAAGGTTGCAATTTTGTCTGATCGTGTTTAAAAAAAAAAAAAAGTCACACGCTATTTTGGTCATACCTTTTGGGTTTCCACAAAGTTTTCTTTTAGGGAGAGACATTTTCCTTATATTAAAATAAGGGGAGGGGGTGGGGGGATTTAAATGTTTTGGTCAGACTTCCAGTTTGGCCTGCTCAACTGATATCATACACAGCTTTCTTAGACTGGGTTTCCACAAAGTATTTAGGTTGTGTTGAAAAACCGCAAGTGCAGCCTGCCTCATTTGGCCACCAAAATAATATAATAAAAAAAAAAAGGAAGGGAAACAAAACTAAAACCCAGACATAGTACCAATTGCAACAAAAAAAGATGACGTTACACACAACGAAAGACAGTTGTTATAATTTTATTATCTGTTATTAATTAACTCAGTTTGCCAAAAGATGCACAAACAAGTGGTGTTCAAAAATGAATAGACCAATGGTACAGCTATATCTTGTATCACTATAGTTTGTAGCTATATTTAGGAATGTCTTTATAATCCACACATTTTACTGATTATATCAACGTACTAAAGTCCAATTAGTTCTGTTGAAGGGGGAAAAAGAAGGTTTTAAAAATATGATGTGCCAAAGATATCCCGTTTAACGATAGTTGTTATTTTTCCTAAGTTTTTGGTTTTGTTTGGATGCTTAAAAAAAAAAAAAAAAAAGCTGGCAAGCGCAACAAGAGCTATAATGGCTGCGTTCCTAAACTCACCATTGAGACCTAGTGACACACAGCTTTGGCTCAACGCTGACTCAATGAACTCACCGACTCTCAGAGCTGATGATGACACCCACAACCACGATCAAGCTGCTATATAAAAATTATGAATGGGATTTAAATGTAGATACCGATACCACAATCCGCAGACTGTAATTGTTTCTATATATGTATATATTTAGTAAAAACTTGTATTTAAGATTCTGTAATTTTCTTTTTAGATTCTGAAGCTGCAGGCCAATATGCAGAATCGCTCATTTTAAATTGTACCGTTTAGTTTAGGAATGCAACGAAGCGTTCCTAAATACCCTGAAGTGTGGTGACAATAGTGACATTTTTGTTGGTTCAACGCTCAACAGTACCGTTGGATTTAGGGAACCACACTATGTTATATGTATGGTACAGCTGTACAGTGTTTTGTTTGACTATTTTTGTAAATATGTTTAGAATTGTTTTATTTTCACATTTCTTCTTTTATATTAATATAAAAAAGTCAAAGATAAGAAATTCGGTAGAATTTTGTGTTTTTGAGTATGTGAGTGTATGCCGTACCCGCGGTTTATGTCCATTTGCTTCAAATCATCAGAAATTTGGGCATAAACGATCTCATTTCTGACGCATGACTCCAGATCTTCCTGAAAACTTCTATCAACCCACAGAGAAACAACAGTCTGCACTTCCTCATTGTCCCAAGGCTGTACTTTTCTGTTGTCACACTCGCTCGAATAGTTTTTAAACCAAATTCACATGTATTATTTAACTTTCCTAAAACAGAATTAATGAAGCTGCATTAGAGGATAAACTAAGCTTGTATTAGTCCTCTATTTAATTAACAAACAAAATTAATTGATTCATTTATATGACCAAAGGTGTATTGTAGACTGTAAAAGGTGTAAATATGAATGTGGCAGATAAAGAGAGTAATTTTATAAAACACCTGAAAACAAGCATTCCTTAACTACTTAACTTTCAGTTTGGTTTCCTCAATATAATAATTTCTGTTTCTTTAAGTATTTTTTTGGTTTTAAATAGCCTATGTGTTTGTCAGTGAGAATCTTTTAAAATACACCCAGCATATTTATTAACTAGTGAGGTGGGAGGGTGGTCTTTATGCAAATGTTTTTGCATGAAATAATTTATACAGCAGTTATGAATTTGAACTGACTCCATGTTCAAAGATATGCTGTTTTGTTTTTTGTTTTTTTGTTTTTTTTACCAGTTGGTGGCACTGTGGTACTTTCTATAAAAAGCTGCTTCTTTTAAGATCATCTTGTGTTCTACAAAAAGTCTGAATATATAAAATATCCCAAACAAGTGTTAATTTAAGTGAATTTAAGTTGTTAATAATTTCATGGTTTAAGCAAAAAATAAATAAATAAACAAATAAACAAATAAAAACACAAATAGTGTGTGTGTGTGTGTGTGTGTGTGTGTGTGTGTGTGTGTGTGTGTGTGTGTACCATGTAATGCATTTTCCTGGGTAACACATCCTAAAAATGTGGAAGTAAAAAATAAATTCCCTGTAAATGCAGAATGACAATTCAAATGGAATCAAATTAATTATATTTATAAAAACAATTTCATATTTTAGTTTATGTGGTTATACTACATTAATTTCATAACATGTCATACCCCCTCCCTAAAAAAAAAGCAGTACAACAAATAAATAAATAAATACATAAATAAATAAATAAACAAATGGTTTATTAAAGAATGTGATTTAACATGTTATCTAGCTTATAAGATTGCAACAGTCAGTGAAGCTGTCAATGCTGTTACTAATCTACATCTATTTCAGCACATGAACTATTTTCTATAATAATGGATGGGCCTGATGACAGATTTCCCAGTTAGTCAGCCAGTGTGATTCTAAAGTCACCACACTTTTGTTGCTCGGAAACTTGAAGGATGGAGTTTAAAAGAGAAATGGATTCACCATAGATTAAAACAACAGAGACCCTACTTTTTGTTACTGAAAGGTTAGATTGCATATGGACCACAGCATATTGTCACTTTTATTGTCAATAACATCAACAAATAAATGTATATGATGTAAAATGTACAATAGTTATTTTTTTTAGCAAAGTCTGATGATACGGCCTTCATTTTGAGGAAGGCTTTTGTTGTTTGTTTGCCTTTGATAGAAAAAGCATTTCAATATAATGGCAGGAAATCCATATGGATTTCAGTAGGAGTTTCATAGGATTTCACTGGCATAGCATCTGAATATAAATGCTGTTATTTATGTAATGATTTTTCTAGTCTAAGATAATTGTTAAACATGGGCACAAATTCAAAAAGAACACCACAAGAATAGTAGCTAATTATTTGGAATTCCTATGATTTACTAAACTTTGCAAGACTTCTGCATTACCACTGGAATATTTTATGGCTCTCTTTTCTTTTTCATTATAGTTATTCTTAATTGCCCTCAAGAAATGTAGTGAGTTAAATTTCCAGTATAGATTTCATCTGTAAAAAGTAAACTCCTTGTTTTCAAATAATTTGTATTCCTGGTGAAATGTCACAGTAGTTACAGTAGATTCCAAAAATGTAGTTTAAATGTGAAAAAAAATTTCTACACCCCCATTCATTTAAAAGATTCACATCAACCTGATCCAAGCCAATTCAAACCATGCATTATTATTTTTTCAGTGGCTTGTATTCAACATAATTATAAAATTAGGTATGAACATCATTACGAATTTGAGCAAGCCTTGCAAGGTGTACACTCCTGTGATTATATTAATGCAGTTGTAATTTAGGGAGATTTCGTTTGTGGCAGAAGGTGTATTTCAGTCTCCTCAGAGCCTCACTTTTAATAATGATATCAGATCCAGTGAATACGGGTGTGTATACAGATACAAAGTAAATTTACCTGTGGGGACCTCAGCTGTGCTTGACGCCTTTGGGCCAATCTTCTTGCTATTGCCGGTAAACGTGGACATTGAAGTCAAGTTTATGTTTTATAACCTATTTATCTTGAGATAACTTTGTCAGATTGTCAACCACACTCTCCAATGGGACTTCAGTCCAAAGCCCATTAAAAAGGAATAAAACCTTGTTACGCTGGTCACAGGCAGCAGATATTCCCTCTGTGGTACCCCCAGACTGCATTAAACTAGCTCCTGTTTCTCCAGAATGGAACTGAGAGTTTGAAATCTTGTTACCCTTTTTCAAAAATGACTTGTTTTATTGATTATATGAACAGGTTTGATTTTCCATGAGCAGATGTAACACTTGTAAATGCAGCTGTAATTCAATTGAGTGCAAGTTCTCCTGCATGCTGTGTTGTAAGAACCAGATGAATATTTAAAGGACAGAGCATTGTGGTAACAAACAAACAATCCAGAATGTTTCATGACACAGTCTATTTAAAAACTGTCATTCCAGGCAGTACAGTGTGTATTCATTAATTGTTTGGTCTTGATTTAGGCTCTGTTACTTTTGTATTAAATATGTTGGGGCTATCCAACGACAAGAAGTTAGGAGACAGGGGGTTGAAAGAGACTGGGAGTGGTCAAAACCCTGGGCAACCCAGAAAATTTGTGGCCATTTGGATCATCTTGTTAAAGTAACAGCCCTTTATACAGCATCTTCCTCTCAGCATGTCTATATTTATTGCAGACATTGTTTCTATCTGGTTTAATGAAGGTGATATAATATTTTTTTTGGGGGGGGGGGTTGGGGTTCTTATTTAGAACAGAGTAGATATTGATTAGCAGGCAGTGACTGGGAGACCATAGAAGTCTGTAAGGATTTTGTCTTTCAAAACTACATTTAAGAAAACTTAAAGCCTGATTTGCACAGGACTAAAAATCACCATAAACAGTTGGATTCTGAGTTTTTACTGACATCGGTGAAATTTAGTTGTGTGCAAACCGTCCATTTCTTTTTATTGGGGTATTCTCTTCAAAGCAACTCCAGCCTTTACAATAAACCACAATATCATATTAAAATTGGTATGATCTGTCATGAAAGTCTACAGTTCAGTAAAACATTACAATTGGGCATAACTAAAATGGGAACAGCAAAATCAGATGCTTTGAGCGATGCATTTTAAGAAACGTATAGAAATGCGTATCATGCAAGGGATGAAATGGTTCTTCTAGCCTCTGGAAAAGAAGGTACAATGAAATGGAAAGGCACTCAGTTGATACGCTCCGATCTTCTTCAGTCTTGCACAAGTTATTTACATCTAGTTCATGGGTTACAATTCATGCACAAAAGTGCCTTCTCTGGCACAACATCTCATTTCATTTTGAATTTATTTTGCTAATCTATGTCTGGGAGGCTACCAGACGTCCTCTGCTTTTACCCAACTCTGAGGACACCTGATTTTTAGTCCTGTGTGAATCCAGGCATCATTTTTTGTTATAGTATCAAGACCACTGTTTAACATTTGTGATTCATTGTGTTAACATTGCTGGTGACACTGCTGTATGCTAATGGTTCAGCTTAGGTTTCTTAAGGCCAATGCACTGCTGGTACTGTATAATGGCAATCTAAACCTTTTTTGTTATACAGAACCAGAAAACACTCCCTACCAGCTTTTATCCTGCGGATCAATTAATGTACTACTCATCTAAACATGGCTGGTTTCTTAGATATTGTGAACATTTACATAAATGTGAACACGGCATAGGAATAAATTAGTCATTGAACCTGGTCTGGTAGCTTCAGCTAAAGGGACGCAGGCTGATATTTTCTACATGGGCTTTTTGTTACAGAATCTTTCTAAATATGTATAACCATATTGGACACTCCACTTTTAAATGAAGACTGTGAATTCATAATAAAGCTCAAAATACTGCAGACCAGATACTTCACAGGTCATCCTGTAGCACCTACACAATTTCTGTGACAGTTTAAGAGGGAAATGAATCATCCATAATGATGTGAAAATCTCTTCATTTGGCCATATCAAAGTCAAAGTCAAAGTCATTTCAGACAAAATATAATCTGGAGCTATTAATTTTACTGTTCGCAGGGAAGTAGATTTTCTAATTGTACATACTATGCTGTGCCTTCAAAATAAGAATTAGGTTCAGATAGGACTTGGCAACGCCTGAGTAGAACTGGAGATTTAAAAACCTGAATTGACCTGGAACTATATGTTTGACACAGCCCAAGATAAAACATGCTCCCTGACTGACTTGTAATGTTCTGTTTAAGTGTATAGTTAGACACCCAGACATCAAGGGGAACAGGGCTCAGGTCTCTGCATCAACATGTACACTTTCAAATAAGAATTCTTGGAAATTAGTAATGGAAGCAAACCAATGTAAGCATTGAATAATTTGGAGACAAACACTAAAATAAAGTTCTGAAAGTTACATGTACTTGGAATTCTCACTTCAGACCTTTGAGGTGGAACATTTCATTTTCAAAGTTTTTCTAAGGGGCTCAAACCATGCTGCCATTCCTGCTTATAAATACAGTGTAGAGACACAAAATACAATCAACTCAGATATCTTTAAGTTAAAAGGCAGTTCAAACTGTACATTTTTAAGAAATGGGATGTGCATTTTATATTACTGTTGTATCCCTTCCAAAAAAACTAGGTGATCCATGCTTTTTAAAGGGAGTATTTAAGGGTAGCTGTCTGGTTACAATATGAACATTAGTTTTGGTATGTATTTATTTTAAACTATTGACCTAAGATAACTCAAGTGAAATGCTACTATCTCACTGAGTGAAATAGTCCTAATAAAGAGCTAAGGGAAATCAAATAGTCTCCCAGTTGTAGAGAACTGACAAATTGGTCTTTGTGGTGAGTTGGTTACTATTGAGCTGTTATAAAGAAAATTATGTTTACCATATTTTAATTCCAATATCTAATAGTATAAACAAGCAACATATTAAAATAAATAAATATACAGTGTAAGCAAGAAGCCTTCTCGGGATGCAAGGCATTGCATACGTGTTATTGCCAGCCCTAACAACCCACATATTAAACAAATACAACCTCCAGTACTTATGAGTGGATTTGACAGAATCTTATACCTTTTCTGATCTTATACCGGTAGGAGGCTTTATTAAAATGATAGGTTTGATGGCATGCAATCCTAATTAATAGTTATTTTGGGATCCAAACCTACATTCGACTCTCTTTGACATGCTTGGTGCTTTTCCACCAACTGATCACTACGGCAAGTCAACCTGCAAATAAGTACTCCTGGGTGCTTTAATGAGGCCCTTATCTTTGCACAGAACTAGTTTTGTTGAACTCCCCTCCTATCTTTGTCCTGTGGAGCGGCAGCAATTCTGAGCAAGGCTTCCATTAAGATGACTGTACCTCTGTCAGAGATGTCAAGCTGAGGGGAAGGAAGGTCTCTAAAGCCAGTTACCACATCATTCTGCTCAGGTTGAGGCAGCCGAATACCAGAGTGATTAGAGCAATTACTCATCAAAGTCTGTCAGGGCCAATCAGATCTGCCCCATACTTGACTGCTGGGACTGACCCAGACCTGTCTTGGTGGAGAACATTATGGGAAGTTATATTCTGTTTTCCTGGCATTTGGTACAGTTATAAAATAAGTGCTTGGATCTTCAGAACTTTGACACAGGAAGGTGAATATACATTAATGATTGAAGGGCTCCACCATTTCTTAGCCTAGATAAGGTACTCTCTGCTAATCCTATTTTAAATGTTCTGAAAATGACCGATTCAGTATTAAAAACACCAATTTAGCTACTGATTTTATTGAAAATATTCAGTATATGTATGTATGTACATAAGAATGTATAAATAACAAAACATTAGATAAATAACATAAAATGGAAATGTATTTGTATGTTTTTAGTCAGCTGATAGGGCCTATAGTGGAAAATTATTGACCCAAGGGAAGACTATTGTTATTGACAGCGGGCTATAATGCACGAAGCCACAGGGTGAGGTCATTGCACCTTGGAGGTAACAATAGTCTGCCCGAAGGGCATTTAATTTTACAGTATGAGCTGCAGTACATATTTATTATATGAATCAGTCAAGAAAATAAGTGAGGCAAGGTTGGAAAGTAAACATGACTTTATATATTTTATTTAAATATAGCTGATACAGCATAAGTAAATAAATAAATCATATAAATAAATAACAGAAAATGTTTTTGAAGTTCATACCGCGTAGTTATCAAAGTTTATTTAGCTTGCTGACTGCTGTATAATCCAGTTTATGTCCTGGCCTTCATATTTGTTTACATTGTCGAATTTGTTGAATTTGTTTGAATTTCAGAAAGCTAGAAAACAGTGACTGTGATGTTTTAATCACCATTTTAGTGCTTGGAGCATCTTTCGTTTGTAGTATGTTTTGTAATTAATTTTCTGTTAAGTCACAGAATCTCTATTCAGCAGTTTGTTCACATTCAACCATTTTTTCTTGTTGTAAGGAGTGTGGGGGAGAAGGGCATTCCTTTGAAAAGGGGAGGGACTGACAGTGATTTGAACCAATCACATGACAGAGCGAGACTATTGACCGGTGGTGTAAAGATGTTAGGGATCTCCCACTAAGGATGCAGTGACGACCAAACCATTCTAATGTAAATAGAATCTAATTGGTTTGAGGGATCTCACAGTGGCATAGCCTTGTGTATAGTGCTGACTAAGAGAGAAAAGGGGTTAGTCCTCATTGCTCTTCTAACAATACCTCAGCCAGGCAAGCCTTTTAAAAAAAGACAAGCTGTTGTATTGAAGCATGAGGTACATACATGTATGTTGTAAACAATGCAGTCTTTTGCTCAGAGAAAATCAAATTAGTTTTAAGTTAGCCAAATCTGGTTAAACCCTGTTCATATGGTGTAACAGATCACATTTACAGGGCCTCAAGACAATAAAGACAGTCAGTGACTGTGAGATGTAAAGCCAATACAGTTACAATATGTGCAGCATATGCTTCAGCGCCTAAATAATTCTAGAATGCAGAAGTGGGATGTTCATGGAAAAAAATTAAGAACATGCTGACAGAAAGATTTAAGCAAAGCTGAGACCATTCAAAACAAGACTTGTCACAACAGAGGCTCAGGTCTGACATATATTTTAAGAATTCACGACAATATTTAAAGAGGAAGCACACATGTTTTACAGGGAAAATTCTATGTTTAACCTGTTGACCCATTTGTCACAGATTTGTGTTAATCTTTCAGTCTCTTACTGTATGCAGGTATAAATCGTTATGTAGCACCTGGTATTGGAGATTATTGCCTGGTACAACTGACTGTAAATGTTTCAGGTAATCAGTTTAGGTGTGTGACAAATTGACCAACACAAGTATGTGGGGTAAATGGCATTTGGATTAAATTGTATGTACTTAGATTAATCCTGTACTACGTATTTAATTCTTTATCACTGTTTAGTATTGCTGTTCCAATGCTTGAGAAACAATCATTCGAATTAGCCCCATTTCATCGAAGCTGAAATCCTCACAGCTGCAGTGGATGGACTGCTTAACTGTTTCTATTTGACACTAATCGACCAGGCTATACAGACTCTAGGAACCAGAAGTAAAAGAGTGCGGAGATTGGGAGGAAGACCAGAAAGGATGCACCGGGATCCAGGAAGCAGGAAGCTGCAAGCTGGATAACACAGCAGGAGATTGAGAGAAACAGACTACACGGGAGTTAAAAGCAGGTGCTCTGATCAATCAATCAATCAATCTTTATTTTATATAGTGCCTTTCATAGTAGACCACCATCACAAAGAGCTTTACAAGATGCAGTAACAACAAGAAAATACATAATACTTCACATATAGAGAAATGCATAATACAAGATATACAGTTAAATGCATAATACATTAAATACAGTGGAAAGTACATAATATATGATGGTAGCTGATCCCCACACCCATTCCTTACATTAACAACACGATACCTGAAGAAAGAGAATACCAGCCTGATGGAGGTAGAGCGAGATGGAGGAGGCCAGCATCACTCAGGCTGACCCCCACAAGGAGAACTCCACTCCTCCGCAGTTAAGTACATTGTTGCTGGGCCTGGTCTAAGTAAGGGGATCACAGAGAGACCGGCCCACACCTTTGACTATCTAGAATTGTACGCGATCTTAGGGAAATTGGGGGTTGAGTGGGAAGTTGTTGGGGGTGTGTGACAAAGACGGCTGCAGTGGGTGACGTCAGACCAGAAACCAGGAACCAGGAAATAAACAACAGAGCGGTGGAGTTTGGTGGAGCGATTGGTTTCGCTCAGCATTTAATAATGAAACAGACAGAAAATAAAAGGTTGCAAAGACAAAACACACAGGACACGGCGCTTTCACCAAAATAGAGAGACAAACAAAAATAAACTACACAGACAAACACGGTGAGCTGAAATTTAACTACTATTATTATTATTATTATTATAACCTCCGTCTCCAATCCAGTTCTCCACTCACCGAACACACAAACCAGAGTGAGTAAAAACATGCTGCTTTTATGCAGCTGTACTGAGACTCGATTGCTAATCAATCATTCAATTGGAGTCTTGGTACAACTGCATGTGAATTAATAAAGTGCAATTCCCCGTGCTCACATATTATTACATTTTACCTGCACGTGAAGTGCTGTGCAGTCCTTGTGCCTAAATACAAATATACATTTTAAACGCTTGTGCTTCTAACCCATATTATATTCCATGTACCAATGACTATACACCAACATTAACCCTTTGCGGTCCATTTATTCAGCGCTTGTGAGGTGCATCAGGTACAATTTATTTTCACCCGCGCTGTTTATTTTACATGCGCTGTTTAAAATATATTTTTTTCAGAGTAAAACAGGTTAAAAGGCAAAAGGACACTCAGTACTGTATCTCCAGCCAAGTCCCACCCCTTGTTTGCTTTATTTTTCACATAGTCATGCATACTGACAAATCCGCTCCTGATCACTCATTTTTATCACCAAACTCCTCAATAATGCGATCCAAGTCATTATTTTATTACTATAACAGCTAAATAAACTCTGCACAGTCACATGACCAAACGTGTCATTGAACAACAGAGGCTGCGTTGTTTTATTCATTGGTGCACTGCATCGCTGAGTCGGAAATGACATCACTTGGCTTGTATCGGTACAGGTGATTTAACAACAGTTTGGTGAATCAACATGGCTGATGATATTGCTGCTGCTGCTGCTTGCAAAGCTGTGGTTGACTTGTGTGAGGGTGATCACATGCTATTAGACTGGTGGGAAGGTGATGATGGCGTTGACAGCCACATAACAAAGTACATCGAAATTAAATTATGCAAGAAACCAAAAGTCCAAGGATATGTTCAAGACATGACACATGTCATGTTGGCGAAAATGGCACCGATGTATCGTCGTGCATAAGCAGCGTCTACAAAATAAACTGAAAGCTTATTGGGAAGAACTAAGAACTTAAATCTTTATTCTCTCTGTTAAGGTTTAGTTATCTTTAACCGACTAATATTATAGGGACAGTAGGACTAGGTTTTTACTTTAAAGTCGAAAGTAGAAAGCAGCTAGCCTGCAACCGTAAATATTTATAAATATTAATATATTAACAGATACACTTTCAAAAACACTTAGCCCCTTTATAACATATTTGTTTGAAGTATAAAAGAACAAATAACATACATGGTAAAAAAAAAAAAAAAAAAAAAAAAAAAATCATCTTGTTCTTTCTCTCGTCTCATATCTAATTCTTGTACACTAGAGCCCAGTCGGGGTATAAAAAGAAGATTCACAATTCAGTGTTGGTTTGGAACTGGAGGACAACCACCATTTCATAGATTGTGACTCTTTTGTTTATTTTGATCTCGATACTGCCTTAAAGGACCAGATTGTTTAAATTAGTTTATCATTATTAATAGCTTTATTAATAAAAGTACACATTTTTGGTTTAAAACCAGAGCTTGACTCCAGCATCCTGTTTTTACTGTCTTTACTTACCAACCGACTACAGTATTTGACTATAAATGCAATTAATACAGCATAAAAAACCTAAAGTCAGGATAAGTACTATCATTATGTTTCTAAACATGATAAATAACCCTTGTTAAAGTAAACTGATCTTGTAGAAGTTAAAATTTTGTAGCTTGGTGAAACTGAAACTGAAAGTTAATAAAAAAAAAAAAAAAAAAAAAAAAAAAAAAAACCTGTATCTTCAGATATGAGAAGTAAATTCAGAATATACTGTTGCCAAGCCAAATGGACACAAACTCAGTTTGGCAAAATGGAATCTAGACATGTTAAGGAACAAAATGAGACCAGCAAACCTTAGTCTGACAGGGGGTGCAACCAACTTGAACATTTCTGGTCTTGGCCCATGAACTGTATACATTCCAGATTGTGTCAGTTAGGTTAAGGGAATTTCTACATACAATGCATTTTTTTTTAACCCATCACAATAACACTATAAAAGAACAGTGCTTAAATGTAAGTATTTTCAGTTAACCACGTAGTGGACAGTGTTATAAACCTAACAACAAATGTTACCAAGCTAGTGAACCCTTCCTGGAAAGTTTCTACCTGGCCAGACCAGTGTTGCACGTTATGTTACAGATTCTGTATACAATAACAATACCAAAAATCAACATCAATCAATCATCAAAAAACTTTGGACCCATCATATGTCCATTTCAGTTTTTCACACCGGTTTATTTATTAGTTTGAGCCTTACTGATCCGTGGAAACAGTTACCAGTCTCAACAGCATGATGCTCACCAGGAGACCTTTCAGCCTGCTCCTGCGTACAGTGTCATTGAGCAGTCTTGAAAATAATCTATAAAAATAGTTCTGTAATCCCAGTCAAAATAATCTACCAGTGAAATATCCCCTCAGAAAACCCACACACTGTTATAGTTATATCAGCTGAGTAATGCAAATCCACATTCACAAAGTGGCTCTAGATCTTAAGAACATGTACAGTATAAGATTATCGTGATGAATTAAAGTACAAATACTTGTGGGCTAAGGAAGCAGCATCTATAAAATATGTATTTACCTAATCTTTTTAAAGCCAAACATAAATGTACTATGTGTGATGTTAAAAATGTTCCCCGAGCTTTCACCTGTGTCTTCAAACACGATTGTTCAAAATGATCTAGACAAGATTCAGAACTGTGCAGACACATGGCAAATTACATTTAATAGAGAAAAGTGTAAGGTACTGCATGCAAAATAACAATGTGCATTATAAATACCATATGGGAGATACTGAAATTGAAGAAGGAATCTATGAAAAAGACCTAGGAGTTTATGTTGACTCAGAAATGTCTTCATCTAGACAATGTGGGGAAGCTATAAAAAAGGTCAACAAGATGCTTGGATATATTGTGAAAAGTGTTGAATTTAAACAAAGGGAAGTAATGTTAAAACTGTACAAAGCATTAGTAAGACCTCATCTTGAATATTGTGTTCAGTTCTAGTCACCTTGCTACAAAAAGGATATTGCTGCTCTAGAAAGAGTGCAAAGAAGAGCAACCAGAATTATTCCAGGTTTAAAAGGCATGTCATATGCAGACAGGCTAAAAGAATTTAATCTATTCAGTCTAGAACAAAGAAGACTAAGCGGCAACCATATTCAAGCATTCAATATTCTAAAAGGTATTGACAATGTCGACCCAAGGGACTTTTTCAACCTGAAAAAAGAAACAAGGACCAGGGGTCACAAATGGAGATTAGACAAAGGGGCATTCAGAACAGAAAATAGGAGGCACTTTTTTACATAGAGAATTGTGAGGGTCTTGAACCAACTCCCCAGAAATGTTGTTGAAGCTGACACCGTGGGATCCTTCAAGAAGCTGCTTGATGAGATTCTGGGATCAATAAGCTACTAACAACCAAACGAGCAAGATGGGCCGAATGGCCTCCTCTTATTTATAAACTTTCTTATGTTCTTATGTCCCCTTCGTATGTTCTTATGTCCCCTGCGTTGATTCAAGTAGAACATCTTCAAACACAATATAAGGTCCTCCATCTTGTATGTCATAATGTGATAGCAGGAAATCCCTTTCATACAGTTCTCTTTTATAAATGCAAGTAACATATGTATTATCTAAAATTAATTTCATTTGGTTTATTCCAATAGTGATCAAGGACGAGGCAACTAAATCCACAGACAGTGCTGCTTTGAGAATGATGAGGTTTCAAACACTAATAATTAAATTTTATAGAGATATTTAAAAAAAAAAAAAAATTAGGAGTTGTGCATTTTAAACAATATGTATATTGACATAATTTACTAATTTGGGGGACAACTGAGAAACTGAGGTGAATGTGTATGTGTGTGTGTGTGTGTGTGTGTGTGTGTGTGTGTGTGTGTGTGTGTGTGTGTGGGGGGGGGGGGGGGGGGGTATAGTTAAAAGAGAAAAGCGCAGGCACTAAATCACTTGGTGTTAAATGGTGTATGAAGCCAGAATCCTGGCATTATTAGTTTGTACATACTTAATAGTAAAAACCTATAAAGTACATTACCTGTATCAAAAGAGTAGATGTATTATTCCTGGGAAGAACAACTTTCTAGGCTGTTCCTAAACTTCAAGCAGATCAGCCTGAGAACACTACCAGCTAAAGACACAGACTGGTGGGCACAAGGATCATGTAAATATTGTAAGGACAACATTGTTGAAAGAAAGAAAAAAGAAAGAAAGAAAGACAGATTGCATAATATGATAGCTGCTACTAGAGTGGGCACAGCTCATGAGAGAGCCACCAGTCAGTCATAATTTCTTAATTTAATGGCTCTATAAGCCACTTTGTTCAACACTATGATGAAAGAGAAGAATCTATTGCTGCAATTCAATCCTCACACTGCCCCACTCAGCAGATTGTCAGTCCCATCAGGGCCAAATTTGAGTGAAACTTGACTTACATATTGTGGTAAAGCTAGTGTCACAGCCAAAGCCAGTAACTGACAAAAAGGAGACCCAGAGATAGAAGCTGTGAGTTTAGCATGCTTTTGCGCACATTTATTTTCAAAATAATAAACAATAAACAAAACAAACAGGCAATGGGCCAAAACAAACAGTTATACACAAAACAGTAGAAACACTTAACTCCCGTTGTTTTAACATGGCTGCATAAAACTCCCTTAAACACCAACGAAAATTTCCCATACATAAAAGCACTGCAAAACACCATCACCCTCACTATCGCCAACATTATCTCTAAACTAACACCTGTAATCACCATTTTATACACCTGTGGCTGGAGTAATCATGAATCATTTATTCAATTTATGGCTTTAGCCACATTTCCACATGTCTGACTGGAATTTAACCCCCTCCCTGCCAACCCACTATTCCCCACACACACATTACACTGGCAGGGCTTTCACCCTGCAACACACATATTTCGATAATATAACCCAATCCAACAGTCTGAGAGGGGTGGCTAATCGTGGCTTGCGCAATAACTTGTTAAGCTTGTCGAAACAGGCTCTTGTTGAAACAGAAATTGAAGGCCTGAAAAGAAAGGACATACGTGACAATTGGAACTTTGTACCTGTTATGATTTGTGAAGCCACCAAGCCTTGGACTAATAAGTCACACTTAATTGACAAAGTGAAAAAGAGCTACAAAATGATGTCAACTCAAAAACACCAGGATCAAGAGGGGTTGAGTAGAACCCATGAGGTGAATGTGTGTGTGTGTGTGTGTGTGTGTGTGTGTGTGTGTGTGTGTGTGTGTGTGTGTGTGTGTGTGTAAATACAAAACAAAATAAATAATTGCAACGAACCACAAACAAAGCTTTTCAAAACACTCTGTGCGACCAGTGTTTCAGATGCAGCCCAAGGTGAAAGCCCTTCAGATTATTGCTGAGGTGTGCCTATGGATTAAAGTTAATACATGCACTTGCTTGTCATTAGACTCCAAATATAAGGCTTAGAAATACCCCCGTAGCTGGATTAGGCTGCCATAATTGGTTTTGGGTTTTAAAATTTTTGCTAAGGATAAAAAATGAAAGCTTGTAAGTTAGATAATGAGTTTGTCGCCCCCTAAAACAACAATGTAAATCTGAAAGGAGAAAGACTTGTTCTTTATTCATGGTATTTTTTATGGTATGTTAATGAATCACCCTGCACAGTATATTGCTTAAAAGACGGAATGGAATTAAGTTGAAGGCAATAGCACAGCTCAGCCCGCCTTAGGAGTCAGTTTTATTCCATACTATTCATAACATAATCCATAAATAATCATCTTTTTTTCACAGTAACATTAGTTACTAATATTGAATTTTGGGAAAGTGTTCATACATGGTTCTTGATGATTTTTATCAATCTGGAATAAGACCTACCATATACTATTAAGTATATAAATATTTGGTCATATCAAAGTAAAGTGGACACAAATCCACACAACTAGGGAAATTGGGTTAGGTTTTATAGATCCCAGAGGTAAAAAGAGCTGCTATGACAGAGAAGGTCAAAAAGATGCTTGAGCTTAGGGTAATTGAAGAGTCATATAGTGACTGGTGTAGCTCTGTAGTTATGGTACCAAAGCCTAATGGTACAGTTAGATTTTGCACTGACTTTAGGAGCCATTGAAATCTCTAAATTCAACTCCTATCCAATGCCACAGGTCTCAGATTGGGAATCGCATTTTGAAGATGGAAGAAGTCTCTTACAGGCTGGGTTAACATTGAATGCAAAAAAAGTGTGTTAGCCTTGTCAGAAATCCAGTATCTTGTATTCTCACAGGGTAATTGGTGATAAAACCCCCAAATTATAAAGTAAGTGCAGTTCAGACCTATAGCAGACCAGTTAATAAGAAACAGGTCAGGTTATTTTGGGATTTTTGTACTGTTAACTGAATTAACTAGAGGTTTAGCCCCCAACATGGTAAAATGGACTGAGGCTACCTTTAATTACTATTTATTTTACAAACAGAAGTAAGTTTGGGCACAGTTTTGTCCCAACAGTTTGACAGGGAAGAACACCCAATATTGTATCTCAGTAGAAAACTGCTTCCACAGGAGAGAAGTTACATTACCACTGAAAATGAGTGTCTAGCTGTAAAATGGGCCATAGAAACTACCTGTGGGGAGGCAGCTCACACTGGTGATAGACCACACTCCCCTTAACCCTTTGCAGGCAGCCCATTATGATTTCAGATTAATTCATCTGATGACGTAATTGCACACAACACTTTGACAAGTATGTTATTTTTTTTTTCAAATTAGCATGAAAACCTTTGTCAGACCTCAGACAATCGACCAGGCTGCAGTTAGTCCGGTCTCTAGATCAAGATCAATATTTTTATTTTATTTTTTAGCAACGTTGTTTTTTCTCTGCCGAGAGATTCGGTGACCACAATGTGTTCAAGTACAAATAATCATCTGACTGACAGCGTACTAAATCACCCACAGTATTTCTAAAAAAAACCAAAAAAATCCAAAAAAATATACTGTAGTGAAATATCTGTGTGACAAACTTCATGCATGACAAACCAATCAAAATGTATTTCACTAAAGACCCTAACCAATAGTTTTTGTACATGGTGTAGCATTTCAGTATCTATGGTTGCAGTGTTTACTCAAGATTATAGTAGACCATGGCATCAAAGCGCAATGCTTTCTAAATCAATTTGCAAGACACAGAATGCTTACTGATCCACAAGAAATAGAAGAGATTTTTTATAGAAGATGTTGATGGGATGAATGCTAGAAGGAGAAGAATATCTCCTGGATTACAAACTTCTTCACACTTATAGTGAAGATTCAAAAGTAGATGACCGTCAGTTTTGCTGGTTTAGTTTTTCATAGATGTTAGTTATGTGAGATAAGCCATGGTTATAAATATACCAGTGTGTATAAGGATAGTACATTGTACAATTATTTAGTGTAGGCTAATGTGTTACACACATGTGTGACCCATATTTTTTTATTTGTATTATTATTGGTTCCTTTTTTATTTTATCATTTAGGAATTTGATAGTATATTACTTGTATGGCTATTAATTAGTTATTATAATCTAGTATTTATTTATTTATTTATTTGCATTGAATGGTATGGGATAGGGTGTAAGTTCTCTACGTATATATGTAGAAACTAGGACCCTGGGCATAGGGAGTAGGCACTCCATCTTTAGTAAGGGCAGGTGAAGCCAGGGTTCACCTGAAGAAGTATAAGCAAGGTGGCGGAGGTGATTGAGCAGATCAGCAGCTCTATCACCTAACCATCTCAATTAGTAACTGGAATCAGCTGCACCTGATTAAAGTCTGTATAAAAGCTGAGGCTTTCTGTTTGTTAGGAGAGAGAGAGAAAAAAAGGAGGGTGTAACAGCAGTTGCTGGCAAAAAACAAAACCAAAACAAAACCAAAACAACACACACAACCCTAAATATTGTGTAAACTGGAAAAAAAAAAAAAAAACACTTACAATTTTGATGAAAAAAGGATAGCCTGTCCATTTTCTATAGACTCAGTGGGTCAATTGCAACAAACTTGTAAATTTAGTACAGAGCTGCATACTAAGTTGCGGACTAGCTAACACAGTACTATCTCAGAATCATCCCCAGCTGCGTACTAACTTAATACCAATTGCAATTTCTCAGTACATCCACATGAAGGCAATCATGGCCAGCAGTCATATGCAAAATTATACAATGGAGCAAAAACTTTATTTCACAGTGTGTATGAAAGATTAAATTGAAACTGTGGAGGATAGCCGTAAGGATTCCACAGCAATTCTGCTACACACAACTGCATGGAATACACTTATAAGCAGATTTAACGCTGCCTTCCCTGTACAAGAGACAAAGTAGACATTGGAAAGTCGTACTGGAATCATGTTTTTTTTTTTTTTTGTAAAATAGGCCTACATTAAGTATGAAAGTGGTGCTAAAAGAATGTGTTTTTTTTTTTTTTTCCCACAGAACATATGAAATCATTTTATATAATTTTGGGTTACGAATAGTTTAGTTTCATATAATTTTTCACATTTGTTCCAGTTAGTACGATACCACAAGTCTCTAGTGTACAGAAATTGTGTTTTAATATCCTTGTGGCAGGGCTAAGGCCTGCCCCTGTAAATAGTATGTTTTGCTTTGGGTTTCTAAATAAAAAAAATGGTTTTGGTTTGGTTTGCAAATAATAATGTGTCTAATTTGTTTAATTGGATGGTAGTGCTGGGAGGTTAGAATATGAACGTGCAGCAGGTGGCCAGGGGTGAATCGAACAATTGACAATTAATTAACCCTGGCTACCTGCCTTTAAAAAGAACCTGAAAAGCCATTTTTTTTTTGTTCCTCTTTTGTTTTTGATGGATGGATGGGTGGAGGTGGAGGTGGAGGTGGAGATGGGGATGGGAATGGGGGTGGGGGTCTATGTCTGTGTCTGTGTGTGTGTGTCTGTGCTTTGCAAATGTGGAGGTAGACTAGGATTCATTCGTGCTCTGTCACATATCTCACCGGGAGCCGAGGGAGCACTTGGCTGAATCTACTTTCCCCAGATACCACCGAGTTATCTGGGCATTGAGAACCTTCATCGTGCTCAACCATCTGAGTGGGGTGTGGACAGTGATGAGATTGAATGAATGTCCCAGTAAGTAGTAGTGTAAGGTCTAAGTGGCCCATTTAATGGCCAGACATATCTTCTCTATGACGGAGTAGTTACTCTCCCAAGGAAGGGGTGTTCTACTCCGACGACCTGCTGGTACAAGACTAACATCCAAAGCGTCACTGTGGAGGATGAATTCCTCATCAAAATCTGATGTGAAGGTTAGGGGCTTGGCAGAGTTTTTGCTTAATGGTATCAAAGGCCCCCTGACATTCTCCTTTCCACTTAATTGAATTTGGTGCACTCTTTTCAGTGAGTTCACTAGAGGCTTTACAACTGTGGCATACTCAGATATAAATCATCGGTAATAACCTGCCAACCCCAAGAGATACCTCACCTGGTACTTGATTTTTGGGATTGCTGCATCCATCAAAGCCTGGACTTTAGTGGCAACGGGTTTCACCTGCCCATGTCCCATAATAAATCCTAAATATTGTGTTTCTACTTTGGCAAATGCACAGTTTCCAAAGTTTTTAGACAGCCAGACTACCTCCACAGACTGCAGGACGGCCGTGAGCCTAGCCAGATGCTCTCGCCAGGTGGAGCTGTAAATAACCACATCATCAGTATACACTGCTGCATATTCACGATGTGGGCATAAAACCTGGTCCATTAATCTTTGAAAGGCAGCAGGCGCATCATGTAGCCCAAATGGCATGGTTATGAAATGAAACAGACCATCAGGGGTAGAAAATGCAGTTTTCTCAAGTGATCTGCAGGTTAAGGGAATCTGCCAGTATCCTTTTGTCAGGTCCAAAGTCAAGATGAACTTTGACATTCCCAGTCTGTCGAGAAGTCGACCCGAGGCATAGGGAAGGCAGCGAACTTGGCAACAGTGTTTACCTTATGGAAATCAACGCAGAAGCAGTTGGTGCCATCCTTTTTGGTGACTATCACAATCGGACTGCATCACTCACTCCTGGAAGGTTCAATAACCCCAGGTTTGAGCATCACCAACACCTCTTTGCTAATGCCACTTCGTTGACTTTCCGGAATCTTGTAAGGTCTCTAAGGTACCTGGGGGAGTTATAATGTCATATTCAACAAGGTTAGTTCTGCCGGGCAAGTCAGAAAAAATATCCTTGAACTCCTCAATTAACTTACACATTGGAATGCTCTGAATGCTAGGGGCCTCCATACAGGGTCCAAAATCATCCTACCTGGGGCATAAATAAGGCCTCCTTTGCCTGCCAGGGCTTCAATAAATTGACTTGGTAAATTTCCTTTTCATTACGGCGATCGATCTGCCGAATTTCATAATTTACTTTCCCTATAGCCTGAATCACCTCTTATGGCCCCTGCCATTTAGCATAGTTTGGATTCTGAGGTGGGAAGAAGCAGCATTACCTTGTCTCCTGGTCGACAGATCAGAATATGTGCATTTTTGTTGTAATGCTGCTGTTGCCAGTGCTGAGACAATTTTAGATTGTCCTGGGCCAAACAACCAACCAAATCCAGGCGATCACAGAGTAGGAGCACATGCTGCCCTAAACCTTTGTGCTCTTCCCACCCCTCTCTCAACAGATCGAGGATGCTGCAAAGAGGAGAACCCTGTTGAACTCTGCGGCTCCTCTCTCACAGCAAAAAAAGGAGGTAGGGAAGAAGTGTTGCCCAATGTTTCTGCTCTTGGTTCACAAACCGTCTCAGCATCTGCTTTAATGTCTGATTAAAACATTCCACAATACCGTCCATCTGTGGATGATAAACAGATATCCGGATGGGATGTATTTTTAATATTTTATACACCTGCTGTAACGTTTAAGACAAGAAGTTAGTTCCATGATCATTCAATATTTCTTTGGGGATCCCTACTCTAGACGTAACTCCGCCATGGACGGTCCCAAGCCCGGCTGAGAAAGGAGAAGGGTTGGTCTCCCGCCAAGGGGCCATAAAACCCGACAAGAAACCAAATAGAAAATGGATCAAATTCATGCCACATTCAACAACCTGATCATCGGAAACAGCCACTTCCAACATCCACGCAAACACCGGCTTACATGGTGCCATCCATCTGGCGAGGACACGGCTGTCTTGGATTTTTTTCTGATCAGCTCCCGCTTTCGATCATCTCTAAAGGACATCCGTGCAATGAGGGGACCCGACTGCGGATCTGACCACTATCTCGTCCATGCCAAGCTGCAACTGCGACTCCAACGGGCGAAGCACAAGGCACCACCACCAGCCAAGCTGAATTGGATGTGTCTTATGGACCCAGCAACCAAGCGAGAATTCCAAATCGCCCTCTCCAACAAATTTGCAGCGCTAGCTCAGTTGGATGATCTGGACGATGAAGAACAGCAGATATCACAAGTGATCCTAGAAAGTGCAGCTCCTCTCTGCCCACCAAACCGCCGCCGGACGCAGCCGTGGATCTCGGACGAATGCCTGAACCTGGTGGACAAGCGAAAGTGAGCCAAACACGTAGATCTTGAGCAATACCGGCACCTGAACCGAGAAGTTCGGCAGATGATGAAGACAGAATGAGAAGCCTACTGGAATAATGTAGCAGCTGATCTCAAGGAAGTTGCATCCAGGCACGAGTACCGGACTCTGTACCAAACGTTCAAGAGACTGAGTGGAAAGACCGAGTCGACCAATGACAAGAAAGTGGATGGAACCTTTGTGAGGTCTCCCAGCGAACGCCTGCAACAGTGGAAAGAATTTTTCCAAGAATTATACAATCATGATCCACCTCAAGGACCACCGGCAGAACCACCACCTATCGACCCACCAGTGAATCCATTCCTTAACGACAAACCTACAGTTGACGAAGTGAAAACCTCCGTCAGATCACTGAAGAACGAAAAGGCACCCGGAGTCGATCAGGTCACCGCCGAGGCAATCAAGGCGGGAGGAAATGTCCTGCTGCACCGACTTCACGCACTCTTGTCACTCATCTGGCAATCCGAACGAATACCATCTGCTTGGAAAAAAGCCATGATAGTGCCAATACTGAAGAAAGGCGACAATTGGGAGTGCAAAAACTACTGAGGCATCAGCTTCCTGTCCATTACCGGCAAAGCTTTTATGAAGATCATCCAATCCAGGCTGCAGAAACATCGTGAACAGACCAGTCGAGGCGAACAGGTGGGATTTAGGCCAAACCGTAGATGCTGTGATCAAATCTTCGCCATTCGGCAACTGATGGAAGAAAGGATTAGATGTGGGAAGCGCACCATCTTCGTCTTTATAGACTTCAAGTCTGCGTTCGACTGTGTCCACTGGCCAGCCCTATGGAGGGCATTGGAGACCGAGCATGTCCCCAACAAGATCATTTGACTCCTGAAAATGTCATACGACGGCTCATCCAGTTGCATGCGGATACGGAACGAACTATCAGAGGAGTTTCCCATCCAAACCGGAGTCTGCCAAGGGGATGTTGCCTCTCCTCTGCTCGTCAACACCATGATTGACGCTGTCATGAGAAAAGCATTCGAGGGAAGGTGTGGAGTTCAGTGCGACGAGAACACCTAAGTGACCGATCTGATGTTCGCAGATGACAGCGCGATCTTCGCCGATACTGACGCCGAAGCTACTGACATTCTTTATAGCATCGCCCGCATTGCCGAGCCGTATGGCCTCAAAATCAACGCAGACAAGACCAAAGTTTTGACAGCAGATGGGTCGCCGGCCAATATCTACCTCGACGGAGCCCAGATCGAACAGGTTCAGGAATTCAAGTACCTAGGATCCGTGGTGCAGGAGAAGAAAGTGGCATCCTCAACCGATGTCCATGGCTGAATCGGCCAAGCAACCACAGCATTTGTTTCGCTCAAGTGGTGCCTATGGAAAAGGGCCTATGGTTAAGACCAAAATACGCCTTTTCCGGATGCTGATCCTGCCAATTCTCCTATACGGGTCAGAAACATGGACTCTACTGAAGCAAGACCTAAACAAGCTCGAGGTCTTCCAAATGCGATGTCTGCGGCAGATCCTTAGTATCTCCCTCCGCGACCGCATCCGAAGTGAAACCATCCGAATAAGATGCGACCACCAGCCAACGGTCGTGGAAGCGATCCAACTAAGAAGACTGCGATGGTTCGGGCACATCTGCAGAATGAGCATCACCAGGACACCGTACCAGCTTCTCTGGCAAAAACGTCCAACAGAGTGGAAAGTTCAAAGAGCAGCGCCCAAGAAGACATGGTCAAAACAAATCGAAGAAGACCTGAAAAACCGACGATCCATCCTCTGTGATTCCAAGGCCATTGCCATGGATCGAAAAGCATGGAAAAGCGTTCTGAGCGAAGTCCGAAATCCAGCGGCACCCACAGCAGCGTATGGGCTCCGGAGGAAACCCTGTCCTATCGTTGGCTAGGGATCAAAGAAGAAGAAGAAGACTCTAGACATAATATTTACTGATTCCTTGGCTATTGCAGCTGCACTAGTAGACCTCAATGGAACTGCCTCTGGGTATCGCATTACATAATCTATCACTACTAATATTTGCATATACCTAGAATCAGAAGGTAGCAAAGGGCCTACTATGTCCATTACAATGCGCTCAAAGGGGGTACATATGATTGGCAGTGGGACCAAAGGGGCAGGACGCACTCGATCCAGCGCTACTCTCTGGCAGTCTGGGCATGTGACTACATATTTCGACACTTCATTATGAAACCCTACCCAATAAAATCAAGCCAATATGTGTTCTCTCGTTTTATCAGCTCCGAGGTGCCCCGCAAAAGGGATGTAATGCCCCAGCCTCATGACCTCGAGTCTACAAGACGGGGGGAACCATCAGTTGTGTTACAGGCTGTCCTATGCCTGGGGCAGGGTTTACCCTATATAATAATTGCCCCTTGATAATAAAGTATGGATATACTAGCACCCCAGCACCTTCAACGTTCTTACCTTCAATAGACCGGACCTGTCCCCAAGCATGCACCAGTGTGGGATCGTTGCTTTGGCCCCATACTAGGTCCGCGTTCTGTCCAACATGTCTTGTAAATTGAGAGGTGCCAGAGTAAAATCTGCCCTGGATAGTCCATATACCTTGTCCTCTCGGTCACACTGTGGGCCAACTCCTTTTGAACCCTTTCCCACCAGGCCCTAACCTTGTCTCATTGAAGCATCTTCCCATTTTTCAATCCATCTCTCTTTGTTTTTCTAGGATGAAAAAAGGGAAGAAAACAAGTTAGCACTAAACGTTTCCCCTTGTTTATCTGCCACGTTTACGTGTGCGGTCAGGACTGTATTTAATTAATTGTTTATACTGTGGCCAGTCCCGGCTCAGAATTACTGGATGTGGTAGCCTTTCCACCACCCCCACTACATGGTAACGCTGCATTGGTCCTACCGATGGCATTATATATATATATATATATATATATATATATATATATATATATATATATATATATGGGGTCTAAAATGCCATGTCTCCATGGATACAGGAGATCGCCACCTGACCTTGTGCCTGCCATGACACACTGCCCAAGAGAGCTGTCCAAATTAAGGTCTGCTCACACACTGTGCACTAATGCATGGGTACTCACATTACCGACAACCAAATCAACAATACAAGACCCCGCCCGACCATTTGTGGTTGCATAATCGCTGGGCGGCCACCCTGGGACTGGTAACTCATTGTCTCTGCTACTCCCTGAAGCACATGTGATGAGTTTCCCATGTGATGTTCAGATTGCGGTCACGGTTTGGCACCATTAAATGAAAATGCACAGCTAAGCAAAACAGGGTTTCAGTTCCGAAATAATAATACAAGAATACAGGTACCGCTTCGCGTCGTTTCTTGCGGTGCTCCAGTGCTGGTGGTGAATACACAGTTATTTTGTGACTAGTGCAGCATTTGGAATCTGGGTTTTAATGCTGGCTGGAACATCGACAGCTCCCGGTTGTTAGTCGTCTATTAAATACAAACAAACAGTGGTTAACAAAACAAATACAGACACTCAGTTTCTCTATGACTCTATCAGTGCTCCGTTCACAACCATAACAAAGGAACAGATTGCATCGCCACATCCCCTAAAATACCCTTAGTCAAGCCCCCCATTAAGGCGTACATGATAGGGCAATAGGGCATTATGACTCCGCCCCCTTCCTGGATGTCTGGCTTCCGACTGACCCTGGAATGAACTTCCAAACCATCCAGTACGAGGCACACTGTTCCTGCTATACAGCATCCTCACAGGTCGGAAGGGAGATTGTTGACTAGGATTAATTCGCTTTCTGTCACACCCTGTTACAATCCTCTAGAGGGCAACATCAGTTACTTTGGGTTTGTTGCAATTGAGACCATTTTATCTACGCAGCTGGGAACTATCTTGAGCTGCTTAGTTTGTAGCAATTGGTATTAACTTGCATACTGGTTTAGTACCGTCCTTCGCACTAACCACAGGATCATCCCCAGTTAATATTCTCCTTTTAGTTTGTTGCAATTGACCCAGTGAGTTTAGGAATTGAAAAAATGGTTAGGTTTGTTTTTGTGTTTTGTTTTGTTTTACACAGTTAAAGTGACAGAACCTTTGTTGTCTACTGTTATAAATATTGTAAATAAAAGTGTGCTATGGTGTTTAATAGTATCTTGAGTGATTTATTTAAGAAATTGATGGCATTATTATACATTATAAATTAAGACATTTTGTTAAGGGCACATCAGTAATACTTCTTTGTTTGTTTGTATTTTGCAGCAATAGGGGGCCACCAATATAATTTGGCCTATGCCCACAGTAGCCTTCATTCGGCCCTGCCTACATACAGCATTTAAGTAAAAAGTGACATTTTGTTACATGTGCATCACTGTGCATTGTTTACTATTTAATGTACAGTGGGTTCCATGGAAAATATCCCCAGTACAATAAATGGTGATAGTAAACATGCATTCCTCCTTTATCTACTCTCAAACATACTTTCAGTCCCTGTCGCTGAATCTTCATGCTAAGGAAGCAATAAATAGCTCTTTACATAGTTTGAAATAAAATCCCATCTGATTTACTTAATTTTTTTTCCAGCTGAGCGGCTGCAAACCATTCTGGTTCGCCCTTTATACATGCCATAATATGCACAATACACTTTGAGAGATAATGTCATGCGTATGAAGCGAGCAATTCATCAACAGAGACGCCTCATTGATAAACGATGCTTTCCCTTTACAAGATTGGACAACTTTGAATGAGCTTCAATTTCCCATGGCATGCCAGGGATTTGGATATTATGATTAGTGAGAGAACCTATCTAAACTGTTGAACCCATTTGATTTTTATTATAGGGTTGCATCTAACATGTCTTTCGCGATAAACCAATAGATTTATTTCAACCTGATCTCAGTTTTATTCATTTTTGCGTGTTATGTTTCATTGGCTGTATACAATAAATTATGTATAATACTTTAATGTGCTTCTGTTCTCTCAGAAGTGCCAGACTGATTAAATCCAAAATGATTTCATAATCACAAAAGTTTATTGCAGACAAATATTGGGTGTCTGCAGCTGAGGTTTCTAGGGATATTATGCACATATATTTAAGGTATGTCTTAAAAACCACTCATTAAATTGTGATAAAGCTTGGTTTATAGGGTTCAGAGGTTGTTAACAATTTTTATTCCAAAACTCAGTTCAGTTAATCAGATGGGTACACTTGTATCTGTACCCAATTATAAAACATAGTTCGGCAGCATCAGTCACAATGCAGACAAATACAAGCAATTATATAACTGTTATAATGTCTCTTTCAAAACAACACATGCAGAGATAGTGGCAGTGAAGCCTGACAAATGGGATGTTGTTTTACCCAAGATTCCTGATATGATCAATTTAAATCTTCTCTGTCTTGATATTTTTTTTGTATTATTTTTTATGGGGAAACCAAGTTCATTGTTAGGCTGCAGCACAGGTAATATGTATCTTTCAAGGGTATTCATCAGTCCTTTTGGACAAGGCAGTAAGAATAAATACTGAGGAGATTTTATCCTTGACCTGTGCTAATGCATCATTACCCCCATTTCTTCCTTCTTTGTAACTCTTTACTCAAAAACATCATGACAATTAAATCTGGAGCTTGCTGAACCATTCTTCCGAACCCTGCATCCACTCAGATGCTGTCGAAGATGCCAGCTCTCTGTATCTTCACTGACCTAATTGTTTAGGGATTCCATTCAGACTTCCTCGTAGTTTGTCAACGTCGCTCTAACCTGTCCTCACCTCTTTACTTTCACAGAAAATCCCAGCATTATGAGTGTGTCTCAGGAAGCTGCAAGGCCACCGAAGATCTCCCCTGAGAGCTCAGGGGGGTCCTCAGAGACAAGGTGAAGGGGGCCATTTTATGCCTGAGCACACAGTCCTTTGTTTCCCATGTTTACCCCAGGCAATTTCCTGGTCTAGTCAGACTTGGAATTTGATGGAGGGGAGGGGGGTTCTGAGAGTCATTAAAAAAAGCATCTTTTAAATCTTGTGACGTTTTGACACATTTTTATGGTATTTTATTCCAAAAAAAAAAAAAACCCTAGAAATTTAACCTTTTGTTGAAATGTTTTAGTTATAGTTTACGATAACATTTGATAGCCCACAACACAACAGTCTGCTTGTTTATGCTTCTGAAGCTATTAAAAATGGTTTATTCGTGAATCATAACTATCATGGGACCTACTGCATCACTAATAACTAATCTAACTAATCACATTTTGGTTCAATAGTGGTCACACCTTATTTGAATTAGATAAAAAATAAGTCCTGTTTAGTTAGCAATTGACCAATATAGCAAATATTGCAGCACACACTTAACTTCTTATCTAAATGAGGTGTCCCTAACTTTAGGTGACAAAAGCAGTTTTCTTCTCTCCTTCTTCTTTATTTTTAGATTTCAAGTCAAGTCAGCAAGGTCAATTCACCAGGTCAACAATGTCTATGTAGCAATGAGATGACAGAATTCTATTAAAGATATTATTTTTCAAAGATCAATGAGGGGCATGCCATTTCTAGAAATCAACCCTAGTGAGCAGGTAAAAAAAAAAATTGAAACTGACGTGTACACAGACATGTTGTGTCAAAACCAACTTAACATTGGAACTGAACAAAACATAAAAAATTATTCAAAAGTCAAATCTGAGCAAATTTCACATCCCAGCAAAAGGAAAAGATTGGAATTGTCGAAAAAAATTGCTATATTTGTTCTTCTGTGTACTGTTAATGTTCTGTTTAGGGCTGTCAATTAATTGCAGTTAACTTTGGCGATTAAGGCGTTCATTTATTTATTTGTTTTAACTTTCTGACACTTCATTGGATAGAAAGACTGTTACTTGTGTTTGTTAGTTCCAGTATCACAGACTACACCTTGCCTGCTTTACAGCCTGCATGCTGTCTCAAAATACACTTTCTAGCAGTTATTTTGCTACAGGCAGCAAAAAACAAAAGAACAAATGAACCCCGTCAGTTTCGACAGAGTACTTAAAAAAAAAAAAAATTCAAGATCTCTGCAAACCTGTGCATCAAGCTACATCATGTAAGTATGATACAGGGTGTCCCACTTGAAGTAGCCCCGTAGGTATTTCAGTTAGATGCTGGCTTTCAGTCCATGTCCACGGTGAGTGACATTCCTGTATAAAGCGAGTTTGTAATAACAAGGATTCCTGCACATGCCTGTGCTGCTCCATCATGGGATTATTGTTGTATTATTTATTTATATGTTGTAATACTGTAAAGCTAATGTTGTTACAAAGTGGAGAGATACTGACTTTTCATTTTATTTCAATTACCACGTTTATTTTAGAATTTTCTTTTGTTTAAAACATCAGTGAAAAACAGTTTGAGGATATGAGTATAACGGATACCCTTTTAAAGCAAAATGATAAGAAAATATACAGTTTCATTTGAAATTCAGTAAGGTGAGGAATGATCTGAGCAGTTCATTACAGAACAATTTAACATATAATTCTGTGTCAATAAATATAAAACCACAAAGACGGGCCAACAATCCAGAAATAAGAAAACATGGTTTTTATGATGTGCTGCTATTTGGATGATGATAATAATAATATCAATAATAATAGCAGTAATAAAACATATTTGAATGAGATGGATGCAGTAATTGTATTGATTAAATATATGATTAAAACTAAGAATAACTGAGATTTTTTTAATTGCTTGACAGCCCTAGTAGTGTTTTGAGCACACTGGACCTGCAGGGCAGTGCTAGTAGCCTTCATCCTAGCCCTCAAAAGGACTTTCACAGAACTGCTCATGTGAAACTCAGCGTTGGGTATATATATATATATATATGATACAAAATGTTTTATTAGATCTGTTAATTATTCTGACAAATGAGCATTGTGATAGTCTCAAAGCAGAATAGTTGTTTTGGTTGCTGGTTGCACGGCCATTGTGCAGTGGATGCTTACAATATGGATTTTATGGATTATCATAGTCTGAGAAAGGCTAGGGGTTATTTTTAAAGGATGGCCTTGTTTGATGCACATTTTCACAGTACAAAAGACTTGAGTTAGGTGATACTTTTGTCACTGCTAGTTTAGCTTGTGTTGTGAATAAACCATGCTAGCTCGGTCACAAATCCTCTAGAAACAGAGTCGGTGTCACGAAATAAGGATGCCCCCTTAACAAAACCTGGACGTCTGAGTGCCATTTTTAATTGAATCCCCCTTCTCTCTCTGGTCATTCAGTGGACACCCACAATAGACATAGCAAGTAACAAAACCCCCTGTTACAGTGCTGAACAACAACTATTTGGATGGGTGGGCGTTCGTTTATTTCTTTTTTTGGGAGAGGGCTTCAATTATTTTTTTTAAACAAGGTTTTCCAGAATTTTAACATTTATAATGTTTACATTTTGTTTGACTTGGAGACTCTTCTTTAGTTTGTGCTATTTACAAAACCAAAATCATTCTTAAAACAGTGTTGTCACTGTCCCTGTGGAACTAAGTGCCAGAAGTGCATTTTAACATTTTTAATTTCTGTCCCTGGTGTCCTCTAAATCCAATTAAAAAAAAACAAAAAACAAACAATGGTCAACATAAGTTCCTACCATGCCACTGTCTGGCCTTGAACACAAAACAGGGGAGTTTACCCACTTTTTTATTTACCACTACACACCACTGGGAAGGCAGAAGACAAAAAGACATGCAGTTAGACAGATATAGTTGTACTCTTATGAGGAGCGTTCTGCATTTCCACTTTATTTCGAATTTTACTGAAAAATTACAGAATTTTTTTAAAACTGAACCTTGTTTTTTACTGATTATATCAGATATTTAGTCTACTACTCGGTATTTTCCAGGTACTATTTTTTAGGAAATACACAATATTTTGATTAAAATGCTGTTTTATTTTGACTCCTAGGATATAGCAGGCATGTTCAGACAATGGATCAAATAACAATTGCTTCACAAACACATTATCACCGGATTCTGTTGTCATTGGCCAATCGAAGTCTGATTAGTGTGGCAAGTGCTGGGTCTAGTAACTAGCTTGATCAAAAACTAAATTGAAACACATGCAAATATAATATTTTGAGTAGATGAGGAATGGGGAGAAAACATAAATCAGTTTATGAATATTCAAAAGAAAACAATGTTTCGAAGTTTTTTGACACGTCTCCCGATGGCTTGGGCCGTCTAGTGTCAATTTTCTTTTCTTTTTATGATTTCAAGGTGAATAAACTTCGCTTGTTACATTCATACCTTCTGCAAATACTAACTCTGTCAGCATAGCAATTGACCAAACGTTCGCAAAGTACCAGCTAACTTGGGAAAATGTGGCTTCGACTTGCACAGATACTGCTTCATCAAACCTACAAGGGACATTAAACTTAATCAGAAACCAGAACTGCTACGCATAATATTCCACTTGTAAAGACTGTATACTGAGATTTTCCATAGATTTTTTTTTTTTGCCGATGTTTCAATTATAAACACATTTTAACCGATTTCACCCCTATATTAATATATGTACAAAAAAGTGTTAACATCACTTATGAGTAAAAAACAACTTCAGTGTAAGTGTATTAAAACAAGACGAATACAAATACATTCCTATCCAAATACTGCATTTATTCCAAACATTTTGTTTAAATGTGTTTAATATCTGTTGAAAAAAGTAATCTAGGGTATGATCACCAATGTTTACCTTTTGAATGCCTTTTTACCCATCAGTCTCTGCTTTGGCTTTTATAGGCCGAGTTGTACTGTAGCAACCAAAGCAACACATGACAAATAAATGCAGAAAAGAAGTGTGAACAAATTTGCACCTAACCTGATCAAATGTCCCATAAAATACAAATGCCAAAAAGCATTCTGATTGGCAAGAAGTATGTTGATATTAATAACATAGTCAACAAGCATATTGAAATCAGGAAACTGATGATTTTAAGGATAAAATTGCAATCTACTGTATAAGGGAGTGCAGCTTTAAAATGGCTTTGGGAAATTTTGAAGCTGCCTGCCCTTCAAGCAATGCTGCCCAGTCTCTCTGGGGCACACGTTAGCATGCGCCATTTCCCCATGTTTGAAACACCAGTAAAACATGTTATTACAGGTCTTGACCATTAACAAAGAAAACACTTCGAAATACTTGAGCATAGATAAGCGTATATGAGCAGAAATATTGAACAAGCAAGACAAAAAAGCAATTTGACAGATATAGTTGTACCCTTATGAGTCCAAAAAAACATCAGTGTATTAAACCGAGAAATAAAAAATACATACATATATTTTTATTCCAGTAAAACAAGTTATTAAAGGTATTGACAATGAACTAAGATTTGTAATTCATTTGTTTATAGGGCTGTCAAGCGATTACAAAACTGAATTGCGATTAATGTCGCAAGCTAATCTTGGTTTTAATCGCATATTTAATTGATACAATTACTGCATCCATCTCATTAAAGTTTGTTTTATTACTTATCATTATTATTACTTAGGGCCTTAGAAAATTCACGATATCATAAATTTCATGGAAACTGTGTATTTGACTGCCTACCGTGAAAAATATGCATTTTATTTACCTTACAGTATTTTAGATTACTCTTCACCTCCCCTGTTCATTTCATACTTTTATCAAGTAGAAGCAGCACTACAGTAGCTGTACACTGTTGGTTGCAGTGACGTTGTATTGACATCAAATTCCGACGATGGATATTGGTCAGAATAAGGGCGTTTTTCTGACGTTCGAATCACAAGGTTGTATAGGTATTGCAATCTGATTGTTATAACGACGTCAGGATCATAACGTTGTGATTAGGTAAGAATTTGACTGAAAAAATATTAATAATAATAATAATAATAATAATAATAATTAATTAATAATGATCTTGTGGCAGAGCAAAGCTCTGCTCTTTAGAAATTGGCAGGGATGGGGTTAACTTCCCCTACCTGCCTGGGTTTATTATGTTCAGGTGGCTGGGGTTGATTAGTTGATTAGGTTGATTAACGATCAATCAGCGCCCAGCCACCTGATATAAAAGGAGGCCTCTGCTTCTCATTTGGGTGTTTGGAAAGTTTGAATCCAGTGAAGGCATTGCCCAGCCTGGAAATTGTTATTTTTGTAAGTTTTGCTTTTTGTCTTTCTTTGTGTTTAAATTGCTTTGTTTTGGCCCTTGTGCCCTTTCATTTTTGTGTTTATTTATAATAAAATAGTTATTTTTTTGAACTGCAGTCTGTCTCTGGGCCTCTATCCACTCGCCAGCCTGCCACAGACCTAAAAATAGTTTTCATATGCATCAATAATCCAACCATAATCCAATGTCGGATTGCTAACCTATATATGTATGCGCAATATTGACAGTTTGTAAACTGATCTGTTTTATATCACATTAGAAGTTCATTATGTTGAACAGCCACATAAACTACTATTGGAATTCATGAATTTAGGTACCATACCTCTTCTAAGATAAACACTTAAGTGACTAGATTCACTGATATTGTTAAACAAAAATGATTTACTATGTGGTTCAGTATACATAATTCATAAACAATAGGTTATCCCACACATTCGTATAATAATTGTTTTTTTATTTAAAAAATAAATACACTAAATAATGACCACCATCTAGACCTCTCTCTCTCTCTCTCTCTCTCTCTCTCTCTCTCTCTTTTTTTCTCGTCACAGTGTCAATACAAGCTACCTGCACTGTAGTTCTAGGATGAAAGGCACAAGCTTTCATCCTAGAACTACACTGTTTCATATCAAGGTAGAAAATAGAAAATAAAATGTTTTAATAATATTTTATTGAATATATTTGTTACCAAGCAAATGTCCCCCAGAGGCTGCTATAATGTGTTTGCACTTACAACTTTGACTTGAACTGGCTTAGGTTCCATATGCACACACATAGCCCCTGAACTGTAGTGCGTGCCCGATGACGTCATATTGACCACCCCTTGCCTGAAGACATTTCCCCTTGCCAAAACACAGAGACGGCAGCGTTTAAATCAACAAGCCTGTCATTTATGTCACTGTGTGTTTCAACTTCAAGCTGGTTGTTCCGTGCTAATTAAGATTTAATTTTATCATCAGAAGTGGAGAAAAGCATTGAAAACTTGCATATAGGACTGTGACAGGATGTGCAAAGGGGTGTAATAAATTCAAGTTCAATACCAAGGTTTTGCTCCCAATCACAACAACAATAAATATTCCCAAAAATAAAGCAGGTTGCCCCTCTACCATTGGTGGTATAGGGGCAACCTGCTTTATTTTTGGGAATTTTTATGAAGCAAAACACGGCAGGTTTCAGTCCCAAACAAAAACAAATAAATCAAAACAAGACACTCTGATAACTACAATTCCTCCGTGCATGAAACTGGGCTCTCGGTGTGAATGGCAGGTGTTTTGCTGTGCTGTGCAGTGAAACTGATACGGTTAAACGCTGACTCTGGCTGCAGTTCTGGTCCCCGTCTTACTCCTCTGCAGCTGCAAACATTAAAGCAAAACAAATGCAGGCTCTGGCTGCTTAGTGAAAAACACTCAGCGTAAGGGACTGTACTCATGTTGCTGCTTCCCCTTTTGTACTACCTAACTCCTCCCTGCAATCAGCCCGGCGCCCCTGTGTAACCAATCACTGGCTGGCCCACAGCTGGTCGCATGGGAATCGTTTTAAGTACACGCAGCTACGTGCTTCCTCCAAGATGGCCGACTTCCTTTTTCCGCCCAATGTCGAGTTGACCCGTCTATGGGGAAGTGTATTACCAGCCTTACACAGCGCCCTTTCTGGTCGGGAGAGAGATTTACAGCATCAATTCTTTCTTTCGTCATTACAGGGACATTTAAAGAAACATGTGTTATTGTATACATTTACACATCAGTCTGACAACTCTTCTTACATGTAAATGTAAACAATTTACCCTATACTAACAACACATCATGGTACTATCGCTGATACAATTAAAAAAAATAAAGCTTTTTCTTCTTGGGGGGCAAATACAAACTTTTGTTTAAAAGTAAAGTATTTTTGGATCTGAAGCTAGTGCTTATTCACATATAGGGTTACCAGATTTCTACACTGAAAACCTGAGTTTTTTTTTTCTTCAATTAACTAATGCTGTTAAAATAACAGTATATAATAACACAACCATAATTAAAAAATTAAGCATTGGGAGTATTTATTGCAGATCATAACAACTCATTGTTTTCTTTTTATTGTCATCTAATCAAAGCATTTTCAATTTACAAAAAGCCAGATTATAAAAAATATATCAGCTATTAACATCTAAACATGCGTTATGCACATAACCAGAATTATTAAACACACAATGCATAAGATTGTTTATTTTATTTTGAATGGCGCTAACACAGCCTAATAATGCAAATATATGCACAGTCCAAATGTTCTTCCTGTAATAAATTTTTCAATTTGTAGCATATTATGGTGTATGAAAAGAATGTACGGATAATACAGATGGAAAGAATGTGTTTAAAGACTAAAAAAACAGTATTCAGTGCAGGTTCACAAACTTCTGGTACACTGCTGACCTTGGTGTAGGTACTGACAAGTAATGGATGTATGAATTCCCTGTGTTCTCCAGTCTTACCTTTTGGTGCAGTGGGTGATTTCAGTAGCCTCTCATGTCTTTCACACTGGACAAAGGTGTGAAGCAAGACAGGTCAGGGATCCTCAGTGGCAATGTTTTGGTCCAATTCTGACAGGTCTTGTTGAGGTGGTGACATCACCTCTTTTTCTAATGTGCAGTGATTCAGGGTTACACCAACCGAGTACTGGACATGTATAATCTTTATGTAGCAAACAATGAAGATTCATGTATTTTGTCCTACAGTTGACCAACTAATATTATTAATGATATGTTAACCTTTATTTTATGTTTATTGTTTATTTTTTTTTGTTATTTGTTAATTTAAAAAGTAAATAAAACACAAGTGAAATGATCTTTGTGGTCTAAACCTATAGATCTGGACACAAGTACACATCATTAGACTGTTTTGAATTGCAGGGAGGTATAGGTTGGGATTGCCTGCAGAGATGTGAGATTAAGCTCTCATAGTGCTTGCTAACACAGTGTCGGGCCAGCTTTTAAAAAATAATTTCTGTTATGTGATATACTGTACGTACTAAGACATAAACATAAGTATTAAGTTTAGTTGATAAGAATGATTTAACCAGCTAAACTGTATAAACGTATTCAGCATCAGTGCCTGCTGAGAGGATAATTTCTCACAAAGTGCAGTTCTTGTCATCACTCAGGTCAGAGTGCTAACCTGTCTCTTTGTACAACAGGCTATAAATCAGTGGAAAGCTGTCAGATAGCCATCTCACGGAACAATACTGCTGCAGCTGCTATTTTATTGATTCAGTTTGTTTGTGAGGGGTTAGGCTAGGGAGAGAACTGAAATAGAGAACACAACTAATCTGTTCAAATGAGTGAATCAGTGTGCTGAGGAGCTGAGGGCACCAGATACAAGGAAGTCCACAGATACAAATTCAACATTTTACATTAGTCTTGCAAATAAGTGGCTTAACCTGTTGGAGCGGAAGATGGGCAGTAATCACAAAACTTTTAAACTGTTTTTTGAAAAGTGTTTAATACACTTCTGTTTAAACAGTGCTTTGAATAATATAATATACTTCTAACCCTTTCTAAAACAGTTGAAAAACAATTTCATGAACTTGCAACTTGATTTAATTAATCACAGTTGGCTAAAAAAAAACTGTTCTTATATTTAAAAAACAAAACAAACAAAAAAAAAATTCTTAAACCGGTCATTAAAGTGAATAAAGTGTGACATTTTTATGTGTCAATGTAAACAAACTAAACGCCAATGCCACATTTTACAGGAAAATAACTAAGAATTAGGACACAACAGGGAGGTGTAATTAACATGAGCTAATAATACAGCCCTAAAGGTGCTATGAGGCACAACATGAAGCAGTGCCTTTAACCCTTTAGGGGTGTAACTGTCATGTTAATCACACAACCTGGAGTTACCTTAGAGTTCTGGGTAGACCAGTTTTCCAAGATATTCAAGTACTTCTCAGATACATTTATAAACGGTTGAAGTGCAGACGAAGAGTTAAGAAAAGTGGATAAACTAAAAAGAGATGATCTACTAGATTATAAAAATAGAGATAAAAAGGTCAAAAGAGTCCCATTAGTAATGACTCTCTAAACTTTTGCATAATATTTCTAAGATAGTTTGGAAACACTTGCGGATTCTACATAATTAAAAAAAAAAAAAACAAAAAAAAAACAACAACAAAAATTAAAAGTATTTCTTAAGGCCCCAGTTGTAGCATTCAAAAGAGAAACAAATTTAGGTGATATTTTAGTTCACAGTAAACGTAAAAGAATAATTGACACAAGGATAGGTTCTACAAATACTTGCACTAGTACATGTAAAGTGTGTAAATATATGGACAAAAGTAAAAATATAATTAAACATAAGAATAACACATATCCACTAAATACTAATATCTACTGTAAAGATAGCAATGTTGTTTATGGAATAGCCTGTGAAAAATGTGATGAAATAAAATATGTTGGAGAGACTGGAACAACTTTATATAAAATAATTCAGAACCACCTTTCATTAATTAGAAATAAAAAAAAAATGAATGAACCAATAGTACAGCACTTCAGCAGTCAAGGACATGACATAAGTGATGTAAAATTAGACAATGCAACATATTGAAGAAGAAAAGAAAGTAAATGGATAAATAGACTGAACACGGTTATGCCAGCGGGACTGAACAGAAAACAATGAACTAATTAACTCCAATAAATATATCACATTTAAGTAAATAAATAAACAAACAAAAGTTGTGAATGCTGATGTAATGGGGAGGCCAAATCAAGGCTGATCCTCAATGCCAGCATTGCATGATAATATAAATATAAGTTTATATAAAATAATGTTAACAAGAATTAACACAGATTTAAAGATATAAGTAAAAATTATGTCACAATATGCAGAACACCACTACATCATGTAAAAATAAATCACTGATTTTGAATATAAACAATAACAAGTAGTTGTCTGTCGTCAAACACCTATAAATACCTCCAATGTTTTGATTCAAACACATGCTCACTTGAGAGATATGTGCAACTATATATATATATATATATATATATATATATATATATATATATATATATATATATATATATATATAAACACACACACACACACACATACACAGTGCCTATAGAAATAATACAACCCCTTGAACTTTTTTCACAATTTCGTTTTGTCAGTGCCTCAGAGTTTCATGCATTTAAATTTTTTCCAATTATCTACACACCATACTCCACACTGTTAAGGGGGAAAAAAACTTTTTATTGAGAAAAGAATTATATACTAAAAATACAAAACTGAAAGATCATAATTGGATAAGTTTGCACCCCCCTGAGTGCACCTTTGGCATCAATTACAGCTGTGAGTCTGGTGGGATCTCTATCACACCTAGATTTGGAAATATTTGACCATTCTTCTTTATAAAACTGTTCAAGCTCTGTCAAGTTCCTTGGGGACTGTTGATGGACAGCAATGTTCAAGTCATGCCACATATTTTCGATTGGATTTAGGTCGGGCTCTTACTGGGTCACTCAGTGACATTTACCTTTTTGTCCTTTAGCCACTCCAGTGTAGCTTTGGCTGTGTGCTTGTCATGCTGAAAGGTGAATTTCTGTCCCAGTTTCAGCTTTTTTGCAGAAGGCAGCAGGTTTTCCTCAAAAACGCCCTTCACAAAGACAAATCTGCCCGATTCCAGTCTTGCTGAAGCACCCCCAGATGAGTTAAATTTTCAGCTTTGCCCAACACCTGGTCATCTAATGGTTAGACGGAGACCTGGAGAGGCCTACAAGCCACAATGTCTCGCACCCACTGTGAAATGTGGTGGAGGATCGGTGATGATCTGGGGGTGCTTCAGCAAGGCTGGAAAGCTTTGGCATGAATCAAGCCAAGTACAAGGTTGTCCTGGAAGAAAACTTGCTTCCTTCTGCTCTGACAATGTTCCCCAACTCTGAAGATTGGTTTTTCCAGCAGGACAATGCTCCATGCCACACAGCCAGGTCAATCAAGGTGTGGATGGAGGACCACCAGATCAAGACCCTGTCATGGCCAGCCCAATCTCCAGACCTGAACCCCATTGAAAACCTCTGGAATGTGATCAAGAGGAAGATGGAGGGTCACAAGCCATAAAACAAAGCCGAACTGCTTGAATTTTTGGGCCAGGTGTGGCATAAAGTCACCCAACATCAATGTGAAAGACTGGTGGAGAGCATGCCAAGACGCATGAAAGCTGTACTTGAAAATCAGGGTTATTCCACCAAATATTGATTTCTGAACTCTTCCTAAGTTAAAACATTAGTATTGTGTTGTTTAATAATGAATCTGAACTTATTTTCTTTCCACTATTTGAGGTCTGACAACACTGCATCTTTTTTGTTATTTTGACCAGTTGTCATTTTCTGCAAATAAATGCTCTAAATGACAATATTTTTATTTGGAATTTGGGAGAAATGTTGTCAGTAGTTTATAGAATAAAACAAAAATGTTCATTTTACCCAAACACATACCTATAAATAGTAAAACCAGAGAAACTGACAATTTTGCAGTGGTCTCTTAATTTTTTCCAGAGCTGTATATATATATATATATATCAAAGAGCCATAAGGGTGTATACTATATAAGGGTCTTTCTAAACTGAAAACGATTAAACATTTTGATCTACTGTACCCCAGCCAGCTGAGTTGTGAGGAATTCCTCACTGTGAATTCCTCCAGGGACCTGGCACTCAAATCAAAGGTGCTGAAAGAGTACTGGTCAGGCATGTCATTGAGGTTGAATGTATTGGCAGTCATTTCCAGGCTTATCAGATCATGTTCCACTTGTCTGAATGCACATTTTACTTCCCTGCATCAATACCAGTTCAGCTGCCACTCTCCACAGGACAACGGCCTGAGCTGTGTCACTAATTAAAGGTGCAGTGCACAACAATATGACCCAAATACACTTTGTTATATGTATTTGGATAATATTTATTACCTAGAATTTAAACAAAGTCAAAATAATGTGGTTATTATAGTAAAGAATGGTATTGTCACTACTGTTATTTTTCATATATTTAATGGGTAGATTTGATGTGGGGGGGGGGGTGTAGTCCAGAGACTTAACAGAACATAAATGTAACCCTGTAATGATGGAGGGATTTGTGACCCCACCATGTGAAATTCCATATGTGTGGTTGAGTGTGATACACACAGTTTCTTCACAACGGGCCAAGGGTCTACAGGTATTTCAGAAAAGTACCAACATAATAATTTCTGTTTACAACTCAAGATGAGCATAGGAAATTTCTCAGGGTCATTTTTACAGGTAGTTGAATCAGTGGTCTTGTTATACGTGGGGGGTGAGAAGGCCAGAAACACCAAACTGCCTTATGTGTCCTTGAATTATAAAGCAGCGTTTTACTTTTGGGTTGACTGAGGCCACATTGCTAGTATATATCTGAGTCACAGTTTGAAATGCCCTAAAGCAATTTATAACTTTACTGAGGTTGTTTTAGCTTACACATGAATAAAAAAAGGTGCACAGTAACAAACAATAATGTCTCTTTCATTTATTTAAGATTGTTATTAATAGCACCATTAAGGAAAACACACAATCGCATTGATCAGCGCATAAGGGCCAGAATTTAAACAAAATAAAACCAGCTTCACTTACTTTTAGGTGGACAACATTATACACAGCTCCAAAATAAGACAGTTTGATACTTGAGACTAATGACAGTAAGAATATCTGAAAATAAATACATAAATATGTCTAAGGAATGTACAACATTGCACTTTATGTACTGAATTGTTTGAAATTCAGCTCGCTGGGTGGCAATTTCATATGAAAAATAAGAAGACAGCAAATTTACAATTCAGATCGCTTTCCTTAGGGATTCCCATTTAGGATCCATTGATATGATATATTTGTTGTCTTTACCAGTTACTTATGCGACAGAAGATCATTAGGTAATGTGCACTGGTTAAAAAAAAAAATTAAACGTTTGTCATCATTATTGAAATAAAGTCATTTGGTATCCTTGACACAATTTAATGTAGCCAGTTTCTGCCCACTCATTTGTAGAGCATGACTGTGCTGTTTGGTTCAACTCGAATCTTACTGTTTCCTTTCCATTAATCACAAGATTTTTAGATACTGGTAGCCAGTGAGGGGAAGGTGATCATTAGCCAGTCCTATTTTTAAAAAGAAAAAAGAAGGAAAGTAAAATGTGCCAGGGGAAAGATGTCATGCTCCTTTTCAAACGGTAATGATGCCTGCTGTAACAACAGAATGCTCAGTGCAGCTGACATTGGCAGACAGCAAAGCAGTAAAGCAGCACACCCACCTCTGCAGAGCTCTTACACCAAAGCTCCCTACAGCTCTGCCTAAAGTGGATGACATTCCAGTGGGGTATTGGCTTGTATTAGAAAGATATCGTGCTGCTACTCATTTAATGACACCTATTTGTGAATGCCTAATATTTTTAACTATGTACACAGTTCACAATGTATGTGTAATTTCTGAAGATGTATGGTTGATGTGCTGCACAGAGTGATTCAAAATAATAATTTATCTAGAACTGATACCCCCCTCTGTACTGTGAACTAAATAGATTTTTCCTAACAGAAAGGATGACAATTAATCCCTGAGAGGTAGAAAAACAAAAAAGTATGACATGCACTGTGGTATACCATGCTAAAATAAGTCCAGTAAAGCAAGCAAAGGCATTTTATCCACATTAAAGGCACATATTTAGTTTTTGCATGTGAAAAGCAAGTACATAAATGTTTCAGCCAATCATTCAGGAAGGTGAAAACACCAGCTGGATTCATACACTGTAGGGGTATAGTCAATAAATCAAAATACTGCCACTACTTATATAATAAATAGAGCTCAGAAAAACAATAACTAACAGTAACTCCTTAGTTCATTTCTGGTTGTACAAATATGAAGAAATTCAGAAAGGTTAATATTTTGATTAATTATATGGTGCTGGTATTTAGATCCACTGCAGTTTAGAACAATGAAACATTCTAATTCCAAGGTCAAAATCACATTCTCACTGGTATTACATTAAGTTGTAACTGACAGTGAATCACAAATCTTATAAGCAGGTAAAACAAGAAAGCACTTATAACAAGAAGATATTTAGAAACTGTGTGTTAGTGTCAAAACATCCAACATACCACTGTAAAAAGTAAATATTAGATTTTCATTGGTGTCCTTCACTATGTCCTACATTAGGATACTCTACATTACTAAAACATATTTTATGTCCATCCATCCATTATCATTAACCGCTTCATCCTTTACAGGGTCACGGTGAGCCGGAGCCTAACCCAGCAGACACAGGGCTCAAGGCTGGACTACACCCTGGACAGGATGCCAGCCCATTGCAGGGCACCACACACACACACTCACACAGAGGGCAATTTAGAATGACCAATCAACCTGAACAGCATGTCTTTGGACTGTGGGAGGAAACCGGATTACCCTTAGAAAACCCATGCTCCTGGCCTCTAACCACAACGCCACCATGCTGCCCTCTAACCACCACAACACCGTGCCGCCCTCTAACCACCATGCCACCGTGCTGCCCTATATTTTATGTTATTATTCTTATTCCTTATGTTTTATTTGTAAGTTCTAATAATCTTTTTTTTTTTTTGGGGGTGCGGGGTTGGGGGGGGGATCTATGTTGTTGTATGTGTTGTTGCTAAGGTTTTAAAATACATTTTCTTACCTTTGCCATTTTCACTGCTCTCCTTCGTATTGAATGCTGCCTTGCCCATCACATCACAATACTGTATCTATGCTAAAAAGTCTAACTTGGGTGCAGCTGAGTTAATTTACTCCAACACTCCCGGTGAGGATTGAGTGCAGTTTGTAACTGCAACTCTATACACATATATTGTGGAGGTTTTCTATCCTGTGGAGTGCAAACAACATTTTGTGGGGTGTTTGCTTTCCACAACCCCCTAGAAAAAAACGTGTCTGCCAAAAAACAATACATTAAAACTAAAAAGAAACTACAGTTATGAAATTGGATTGACAATTTGATGAGAAGACCAATCACTTGAAAATCTACAGCCCCATATTTTTGGATTTATATAAATACCATTCAGAAATCATGCAAAATGAACAAGAAAATCAAGTTACCGTAAAAGCTGTGAACGATGACAGCATAAAAACATTACATATTCAGTTAATGTAATAAGACACAAATACAAAAAATATCTTCCAAAAATACACAATTCCAGAAAAACTCAAGGTTACATAATTAGAATGTATAGTTGTCACACTATCTTTTAAAGTGTTACAGAACACCCTTAGTGTTTACAGCAAACACACTTCTAAACGTATAGCTGAAATATATTTTTCAAAATAATATTGATTGTTTTGAGATGTGTATTCATATTTCACTGTAAAAAAAATTCAGGAAACTGTTTCATAAAGACTTGATAGATGGCAAAATAGACTGTGAGGATTAAGTCATGGCAGTGTATTTGCCTTACTCTGCCCACAGGCGCTGTTTTAAATAGGGATATGCCTAATGCTGAAGTGTAGTGATATTCCTTAGGATCGTACATTGCTATGTACTATGAAGATTTTAGTTGTGCAGCCATTTAGTTTGAAATTGGAACATTCTGAAATGGTTCACTAAAATGTAATAGATGCTTATTGTTGGCTATTATTTTTTGTTATCCTTAACTCCATGATTCATGACCTCATTGACGTGAACCGCTATTTGTGCAGTCACTGACCACTGAAATAAACGGACTTCAAAGTATTTAATTACGTAAATATATGGGATTTAAAAAAAAAAAAAAAAAGATTTATCTTTTTAGATTGTTTTTTTGTTTCTTTAGTAACTATTTTTGTAAAAAATAAAATAAAATCAAAATTAATCATACGATTACTTTTAGACTTAAAAGTTAAAAACCTTTTATTTTTTCCTGTGAGACTACAAAATGCACATTGATTTCTACATGCAGATTGTCGCAGGGATTAAATGCTGTGGGAACTAATATTGTGCACATGGTAATTACATTAGCGCTGGGGTTGTGTAACCAGAAATGCTTATTTGACCGTGTTATTAGGGAACCCTTGAAAAAGTCAACTCTACTTATTGTCAGCATTTTTGCATACCCTCTTAGAAGTGATATTAAGCAGGGTTGACTGTATCTGAATCTATGTGATGATGGAATGGGCTGAATGAAAATGTATATTAATTTACTGCAGTAACAATATTATGTACTAGTAAATAATTTGCTTTCAAAAACTGTAATATACATTAAAGAAATCTGTGACTGTGGGTGTTTTTAAAAAACAAAACAAAACAAAACAAAACAGGCCTTCCAACTCTCACAAACTCACAACATTGCAAACACATTTTTTCACATGTAGGGAACTGTAATAGAGATGCGTCACAATTTTGCGTATTACTACAGCCCTCAATCGAGCACAGTTGCAGTGTATAATCTTTCTTTAAACAGTGAAACAAATTAGCTCCAACAAAATAGGCAAATGCACAGATCTATCAAATCTATTGATACATATTCTTATTATACACAACACCGTCTTCACATGCTAGGTATCATGTACCGTAGGACTGTGTAATGTGTTCTGTTTCATTCTTCAGTAGATTTATGACCTAGGGTATGAATAAAACTATCAAAGCAACCGTTATCATGGTGAAAAAGATATTTCAGTAATACATCTGGCACAGAACACAGCAATTGTAAGTTGTGTGTTTGTTGTAAACACTAAAGGGTGTTCAGGAACACATTAACTATAATTAATCTCACTGGTGTTTCCCCCTAAGGTTGATTTCTTAACATTAAAAACAATAAAACATCACTTTAAACAAAATTCAGTGCAATGAGGTTTGAGCAGGATTATAAATGCTGGGGAGACAGTACTAGGGGCCACTGCTACTAAAGGTGTTTTTACCACTACTGTACACCTACACATTTCACCTTGGATCCTTATCTATGTTTTTTACTAAGTCTGTAAAGTTTCTCCCCATCAGTAAAAAAAACGTACCATAGTAAAAACATTGGGTTAGTTCCAACCAGTATTTTCTGTGCACAAACAGGGTTATGAGTTTAGGGTTTAGGGTGTTTATTAACTGAACTGCCAAAGACACAGATAAAGGTTAATGGCAGTTATAATTAAAACTAGGAAAGGACTAAAGAACTTTTGAAATATCAAAAAAGGAACAGCCAAACTCAATCAAGCCCATCACAATGCAACTGAACATTTGTCAGTGGCAAAGCGCACTCAGGGGCTGAACTGTAGGTGGGACTGATTTGATTATCAATGACAGAAAAAGTCTAGTCTTCTCCAGGGCTATAGGCAAGTCAAATGGTCTTCAAGAGCAAAGCCTGTTTCTATGCTGTTAATCACGGAGAGTGTTTGATAAAAACAACATAGATATAGAAACTAAGGAGCGTGAATAACACCTGGGAACAAGAATGCACATTAGCAACACTAAATATACCTTTAACTGTTTAAGTAGTCTTCTTTGTTGTACTCTAGTTTGATTTCATCGTTATAATTTTGTTTTTTATTTTTGAAATCCAGCTTTGCTTGTATGCTGATATGTAGGTCAGACCCCCTTGTCAGTAATGTTTCTATGCCTTAGCAAGGAGTGGTAAAGTACTGTAGGGAGCTTGATTAGAAAGACAAGCTAAGGGAATCTGAATATTTTAAACATTCCTTTTAAAGAACATGAACTTCTATAGACTTGTTCACAAGCACTAAAACATTTGTATTGTTTGAAGTAGTGATTTCAATAACCTTAAATAATAGTCCAAGATGTAATGATAAGAGTATAGCACATTCTAAGGACTTAATAAGGAATGTATTTTTTTTTTAAATGTGGTTCTGTTTTTTCAAAATGGTGAAATATTCCCCATGCAGTTGCCACATGTTGAATGTTTAATCCTTCCCAAACAGAGATTAATTTAGAGACAAACACATCTCATACAATTAATAATTGCATGGAATTTTCAAAAGCATTTTCAAGAGAGAGCAACATTTAAAATGTCCACACTGTAACATCCTTACTTAATGACCCCAGGCACAGTATGGAAAAGGCTGACAGTCTCCACGAGTACAGGTATGCAGATGATGGCCCTGCAACGACAGCCTGTTGCTGCTGGAGTTGCTAGCCACAGTATGCATCTATTTAGGGCACCGGACATCCTTTTAGACTAAAAGAAATGTGAAAATAATTTCTGTTCTGTTTATTTGGAGGAATTAAACAAAAATGTTTCTGAAATGCATGGCCCAGGAGCAAGAGGACTATGAGAAAATGTATGCATGGTATATAAATTCGTGAGAGTAGATAAAAGGTAAATACAGCACTCACAGAACGAAATGGAACTGTTTTATAGGCATCTAAAATGAGGTCATGCTTTTTTTGAGTGGCATACATACACTTACTTTTCACAGAAATGTACACAGACATAGGTCTTTTTAAACATGGCAAATGACAGGCTAATGATAGATACACACTATAGTACCCCTATTGCAAATATATTGACTGCTTCTTAACATGTAATTGAACTTCAATATATGGAAATTTAATTCTTATATTTTTCCCTTCAAAACAAATCTTTACGAAACATCTTTAAGGATTGATATAAACTTCTTCATTATATTTCTTTCAAACTTTATTTGTAGTCCTCCCTCCATAAATCACTAAAAATGGAACATGAAGATTTAACTGGTATTGACTGGATCCTCTGGATCGTATATCTGCTCTTGTGCTTGCAAGCATGTTTCATGTTGCTTTTACAAAAAAAGAAAAGAAAAAAAGAACATGGCAGTGTATGGGTACAATCTGCAAAGATAGATTTCATCTTTGACATGAAGTGGTGTATTTGTTTTAATGTCCTGCCCACCATGATGACAGTGTTTGTTTCTTAATTTGGATGAATTTGACATATGCCTGAAATCGTTTACTCTTGTTACAAGGTTCTCTGTGATTCAAGGGACTATTTTAGTTCATGACAATATTCTATTAAGCAAAGCAATCAGACTTTGTAGTCACAGAGTTACACTGTAGAAGATGCAACTGAAATGCAGTTACTGCTGTATATAATGTATTTATTTCTCTTAAATCACATGGCAATACTGTACATTTTTGTATTATTTTACTCGCAAGAGCCATCTGATTAATATAGATACCAAAAAACAACTACTAGTGTACTGTATATTCAATTTGCTGTATCAATAAAACAGAACAATCCAATCCTTCCTGACAAGTTTAGCAGGTTAAATACCATGTTGAACTGATATTCTTCATTGATGTCCTGCACATCTTCCATATCTTTAGATGAAAGATAGGACTGTATACAACAACTCCACCCTCCTTCCTTGTAAATGTACTTAATGCGTGCACACTTTAAATAGCTCCAGTGTTATATATTCTGTATTATATGAGGCTCAGCTGTACTGCAGTAACTAACCTGCTCACAGACTTTGTTACTACATGCTAAACACTCTCAGTGTTGTAAAGCAGGGAGGGTGGTGTTGTAAATCGCACACAAGGGATTTTCTGATCACACAGAGTTATCTGGTTAAGACACCATACTTGAACAGCCCCCTATTATAGCAGCTATTACAATAGTAAAAGCTGAAACTAATTATCAAATGAATGTAATCTTTTGGAAACAAAAGATCCAGCAAAAGGCTTATAAGCACTGAAGAGTGTGAATGCTGAGTAAAATAGGTCAGCGGCAAGGCTCGGAGCACTGGAGCGTACACTCCAAATTTCATGCTACATTAGGTACATTTTAAAACCTAATCTCCCTCTATGAATGTTTTGTGGTTCATTTTATGGAGGTGCAGATTGCTTGACAACACAGGGACATGAAAGAGCTTCCTGGAAATCAAACAACGTGGTGACCTCGAGGTGTAAAGTAAAGTCTTCAGACAGCATACATCACTGGCAAGGCACCAGGGCTGCAATGTGTTTTTTTTTTTTCTCTTTTAATTATTATTATTTAACCAAGTTAATGTCTGATTTGTGTTGTAATATATTTTGAGTCAATGTCATCCTGTACAAAATGCTTTTTAGATAACACTTATTAAGTGTTAGCAATTCAATGTATTGACATTATGAATTAAGGTATGATTTCCACTTTAATGCACAGACCTAATGCTTAGAGTATATTGGCATCATATGAAGCAAAATAAATATACATTTATATTGAACTTTAACCCTCATTTTTAACTATCACTAATATCAGCAGGTGTGTAATGTTTCACATTTTAGTTTGCTTCAAACAGATACAGTAGGCCGTAACCGTTAACCGCAATACTTCTGCTATGATAAAATATAAAACAAACAGATATTTCCATTTTTATAATGTAAGTCCCATTTGTTATATAAATCAGGAACTTTTCAGGAATTTAATTGAAATTTCCTCCACTCGTGAAGGCTCAGTCCTATACCTGACAATACATTTCTAGGAGTCTTGCATACTTTGAGGTGGTGGATATGATATTTAAAAGTGAGGTAAAGTTAATGCTCTAAATAGATATACCGGAATATTTAAATATTTTTCAGTTCAATTTTACCCGAGAGAACCCGATGCAAGAAAACAGTGTTTCTTATTTATATAGCCGCAGGCTAAATTGTCCATTTATTTGTTTTATGTTATTTCTTATATAACCCTTACAATGGACATTTAATAATAAAATAACCTTTCAAAGTACACAAACAGAACGTGAATGATCTGTCTGTTCTGCTTTGAATATGTACTGTACTTAAATTCAGTTGAGGTTTGTAAAAAAAAAAAAAAAAAAAAAGAAAGATAGAAAAAAAGAGAGCGAGCTGACTCCTGACCCCTTGTGGTAGTTTTTGAACTGAACTAATGTGATCTGTTCTTTGGATTGAAGATTGATTTGTTTGCTTAAAGACAAAAGAAATGAAAAAAAGTGCAAATTATACAACAAAAAAGTTGAGTTAGTCTTCAAAGAACTTAAATTATTGTGGTTTGTATCTGCATGCAAATCTAAATGAGGGTTGTAACAGCACTGACCGAGAGATTCAACCCCATTATACTGATCATTAGGTTACTTACTGTAACCCCGGTTCCCTGAAAGAGAAGACGATGCCTGCCCACTGAGTAGGTAATTGCTGAGCTCTCTATACCAGAACTGCCGACAAGCCCCTTCCTGGGATGACACACTTAGTCCCGCCCACCAAGGGATTAAAACTGTCATCCTGAGGAAGCCATTTCTCATTTTCCATTGAACCCGTAATGGTGACCGATGCGACCTCTAGGTTGGTGGTTGTCTTCTCTTTCAGGGAACCAGGGTTATGGTAAGTAACCTAACGTTCCCCTTCGATTCGAAGACAACCACCAATGACATTATGTATGGGATAAAATATACCAGAACCGTTGCGAGGGAGAAGGAACAACAGCATATGAGGCATGCATTAGAACTACATAACCCAAGGGTTAGCGGTGTGAGCTTACACCCTCAAGGACCCTCGTTCCTAATGAAGGCAGGATAATAACACATTAAGGTGGTAGAACCTGGAGAAAGTATGCGGCGTAGCCCAGTTAGCCGCAATACAAACATTGGACATCGAATCCCCTCTGAAGAGGGCCCAAGATGTAGCCAACCCTCTAGTGGAGTGTGCGGCTACCCTAGCAAGTGGGGGCAAGCCAGTACCATCATACGGAGTCGAGACTGTGTCCACAATCCAATGTGACAGACACTGCTTTGAGAGGGCCTACCTTAGGGTCTGTGTCCCGTGACAGACAAAGAGTTGGTCAGACTGACAGAGCTCTTGTCCTATCCACCTAGCTTCTTAATGCCCGCACTGGGCAGAGGAAATTCAATCTCTCATCCTCTGTTGAAGCAAACTGGGGTGGATGGAAGGACTCCAGTTTCACAGATTGGTTGATGTGGAAGGCTGTGATCACCTTGGGGAGGAAAGCAGGGTTGATGTGCAGAGACACCCTGCTGCCGTCCTCCCAAATACGCATGCAGGAGGTGTGCACAGACAGCGCCTGCAGCTCACTGACCCATTTAGTGGAGGTGATAGCCACAAGGAAGACTGTCTTCATAGACAGGTACTTCAACTCTATGGAATATATGGGCTCAAACGGGGCCTTTGTGAGAGCCTCCAGTACAATATCAAGGCTCCTTTAGAGGAGAACAGTCCTCCTGGGAGGGCGTAATGGCCAAGAAAAACACACCCGTTGACAACAAAACTACTGGGGCATGGCATGCAGAAATAGCTGCTTAATACACCTTGAAAGTGGAAGGTGACCTATCGGCATCAAGCAGTTCTTGCAGAAACTGTAAGATAACTGGCATAGGGCAAGAGATTGGGTCATGGCTTCTATCCAGACACGAAGCTTGAAAATACCTCCATTTGTAGGTGTACAAAGACCTACTGGTGTCTGCCCTAGCGTTCTGCAAAGTATCCACAACCGCATCTGATAGCCCAAGGGCTAACCAGCGGTCCCTTTCAGGGGCCAGACCCATAGCCAGAACCTGGCTGTGGCTCCTCTAACTGGAACTTTTCGAGAAAGGCTGGGAACAGCGGTATTCGTGTGCTAGGGCGTCGACGCCGAGTGGACTGCCTGAGACAGCAAGTTCCTCTGAATCCACATCAAAAGCCTGAAGGCAATGCGATGCAACCCCGGAGACCATAGGTCACCCTGGTTGTTGACATACGTCAACACTGTTGTGCTGTCCGTCCGGAACCAACACATGTGTACCTCTAAGCACTGGGAGGAAATGGCGGAGAGCAAGGGACACCACCTGCAGTTCCAGCATGTTTATATGCAGGGACGTCCAGCAGTCCAACCAAGATCCGCAGACTCCCCTGCCTTCCCAGACTGCCCCCAAACCCAAGTTGGAGGCATCTGTCGTCATCACTTGGTGGGTGAAGACCACTCCCATATGAATAGGGCAGCCGAGCTCCTGTGTGACACCATCAGCCGGTGGTGTCTGTCGCACCTCGGATTTAGGTGGAAAGCATTGAGCCACACTTGTAGCAGGCGCATGCGAAGTAGACCCAGCTAAATGGCCAATATGGCTGCGGCCATCAGAACCAACAGTTTCTGGCACAATAGGAGGATGACCTGCGATCCCTGTCGAAACAGGGAGAGGCAACCCTGGATAGCTGCAACTCTGTCGTCTGACAGATATGCATGCATCGTACTGGGGTCCAGCCTGTAAAGGATTAGGAGGTTAATGATAGTGGATAGAGAGATGAAACATTTTGCTCCAGTGATTTTTATTACATGAGAACAGCTGTTATTTACTTCATGCTAATATTGTACTCGGCTTTCGCAAAGATACAATTAGGTAGCAGTGGTAGGGACCAACCAAGACTTTTCTGTAATATATGAGTCTCCAGTGCCTTTTCTCTGCCAGGTAACCTGGATTTCCTATTGGCCTGGTGTTGATAGCTGAGGTGTAATGCTGGCTCCAGGGATCAACCAAAGTGCAGCCTCCCTTGTGTCTCCCATGGCAATCGTCTAGACTGGGCTGGGTGGGCATTTGCAGGGGTAATCAGGTGGGCACCTCCTGTCTCTGGTATTTTGACGACTAGCCCACGACTTTGATGCTGGTGTCGCAGCACCACTCCCCTCCACCCCTACCCAACCCAGCCTAGTTTACTTACCTTAACCATCCATTCCTTTTCATTGATATTAACTTCCTCCGTCACCTCTGTTGAGGTTCCCAATCAGCTTTTTTCCCCCTCAACACAGCCAGTTGTTACTTCTTTCTGCCTCCTCAGATAGAACCTTCACTCTATGCCTGTCCACTGAATCCAGTGTCTCTGAAAAGATGGGTCATGGATTACGTGATGGATCCTTGACAACCGGATAGTTCCACAGACCACAGGACAATGCCAGGTCAAAGGGTGGTTGTAGCAATCTCAGGTGGTAAAATAAGGTGCCGGCTAACATATGCCTGTATTCTTCAATCTCTAGCAGCTTCCATTTGTCCCAGGTGAATCTTAGTTCTAATAACCTTTCCTGTTGGTTGCTCTCCTGGATTGAGGAATGTCATTTTCTGTGTACCTGTCATTGCTGATACTGGCAGTGAGATATTGATCTTATTGCACTGATCTTTGAGATTGAGATATTGAGAGATATTGATCTTATTGCACTGTTCTTTCAGTGCTAATGCCAAGCATCGCAGCACCTGGTCATGATGCCAAGTTAAGCATCCCTGAGCTTTGAACCACCTTGTAAAAATACCTAGAAAGCTTAGTAATTTGTACACTAAAATAAATCATGAAAGTTCTCCTTGCAATCTTTGCACTGTTCCCATTTTAGCAGATCAAGTCCGTGGTGATTTGTAGCGAGTAGAACAAAACATTCTCTGGTAATTGTTTGAGTAATCTTGTTTAATTGAAGTGAAGTAATGTTTTAAACCTCCTGGCATGATCCGAATGGGAAGTTATGGAAGGTTAGAGAGTACACTGTTTGTTTATTCATTCACCAGTACATTTTTTCTACATATACTGTATAGTAAGACTTCATGAATTAAAGGCATCTAACCTCACTTTAGTAAAGCTGCTGCATAATAACAATACTGCCTCCAAGCAACAACTAATCAAGGGCTGTCCCCTACTCTCATTAATTGGACATATCCAGCTGATCCAGCATTCAGGGCATTTTACAAGTACTTATAAAGATCATTGATTTGAGAAATTATCCAGTAGACTGTAGCCTATGATTGGGTGGTTGTTTAATGACATTATTAGGGTGGTTGTGTTGAAGTCTGCTGTGCTAATTGTACCTAATTTACTGTGAAGTTTATCTGTAACTCATGTTGTTTAGGGACTTCCATAATGGTACTTATGAGCACAGAACAAACTCATTGAACACTTTATTAATATGACAAACAGGCTGAATGGCTTCAGCACCAATATTAATATGAAGAAAATGGATGCACCTGCAATCTCTCTGATTCAATATAACTAATTGCCAGTTAACATATGACTCAGTATTTTTATGGGATTTTTTTCTTTGTAATATTAACATTTTGATGGGAAGGCAGTGCAGTATCGTGGTTTTAGAAAAAGTCTATGGGCCCTGACTTTGAGTGTGTGAATTTGGACAAATCACCTGGGCAAATCTGCGAGCAATAGACCCACCCAAGCTGCTTAATTAAGTATTGGTGAGATAGCCTGCATAAATGATGTTTTAACAGGCTGATTGGTGTGAATTGGCCTCACAGTAACCAACATATTCTTAAGCACTGTATAAATGAGTCAGAACTAATAAAGGTAGTTTATACAGCAGCGTTTATTAGCCTGTCCCACCATGAGAGGGCAGTGTTATTTATACCAGCACTAGTGTGTCACATGACACAGCATTGTTTGTAACTAGGGTGGCTATCTGGCTCCAGATTTACTGGTCACTTTGAGACAGAATGGGATTTCAAACTTTTCCCTAAACTGAAAGCAATTAATGTGTAAATCAACCATTACACCTTTGCTAAAATGAATAATGGTGCTCAATTACCATGTGCATTAAACAATTGTATAATTACACTGTGTAACATTTTTTTTTTTTTTTTTTGGTTCCTGGGTAGTAAGTGTTATTTCCTAATTGCTTATGCCTCAAAAGTATAGAAAATGGCTATTATTCCCCACAAACTTTCTTTTGTGACCAGGACAGTGATATTTTGAAATGTACCTATTTTCCAGAACATTCCAGATAGATTCAGTGCTGAGTAAACTTGGAGTAACTTCTAGAACTTTCCAGTAATATAAATAGTAGTATAAATACAGGGGCCTTAAGCCCACCAGTTCAGTTTAGTTCCGGCTGCCTAAGTGGATACATATCTGCATTTTTCTGAGATGGCACCAAGAGGCTGCAATGGTGGCATTCCTGATGGGTCTCCAAGGCGGTTTTACCAAGTTTCCCTGCTATCTTTGCCTTTGGGACAGCAGGGACACCAAAGCGCACTACCACAGGTGGGACTGGCCACAGCAGACCGAGTTCTCTGTGGGGAGGAACAACGTCAAGTGGGAGCCACTGGTGGACCCCCGGAAGGTGCTGATGCCACCACTGCACATCAAATTGGGCCTTATGAAACAATTTGTCAGAGCTCTAGATAAGGAGTCGGCAGCCTTCAAGTACCTTCAAGACTTCTTCCCTAAGCTGTCTGATGCAAAGGTCAAAGCCGGTGTCTTCGTCGGACCACAGATAAAGAAGATCCTGGAGTGCAATGAATGCCCCAAGAAGCTCACTAGTAAGGAGAAAGTGGCTTGGAACAGCTTTGTCGCAGTGGTTCGGGGCTTCCTGGGCAATCACAAGGCCGAAAACTATGTGGAGCTGGTTGAGACTCTGGTGAAGAACTATGGCACAATGGGCTGTAGGATGTCCCTCAAAGTCCATATCCTTGATGCTCATCTTGATAAATTCAAGGAGAACATGGGAGAGTACACGGAGTAGCAAGTCGAGTGCTTCCACCAGGATATACTGGACTTTGAACGCCGCTACCAAGGACAGTATAACGAGAACATGATGGGAGACTACATTTGGGGGCTGATTCGTGAAAGTGATTTACAGTATATCCCGAAAAACTACTCACTTCTAAATCTTTTGTAGTCATTTTTGTATTACTTTAGTATAAATACATGTTAATTTGGATTCATATGTTGTTTTTTTCTGACTTTATGTGAACGAAAAGACTGTTTTCTCATTGGAAATAGGTAAATTTCAAAATATCACTGTCCTGGTCACAAAAGCAAAGTTTGTGGGAATAATAGCCATTTTCTATACTTTTGAGGCATAAGCAATTAGGAAATAACACTTACTACCCAGGAACAAAAATTGTGTTACATAGTGTTATAAGAGTGAATAAAATGCTGATGTATTTGTATTATTATTATGTATTTATTTTTTGCAGCCACTTAGTCGCTATTTATTTTCTGTTCGTCGATTCATTCATCCAGAGCTAATCATTATAGATCTGATGGGAAGCAGCTAATCAGTGTGACTTGTTTGCTACGCACAGCAATTCCACCACAGGATTAATCTCAACAAAGGTGTAGCTAATTTACACATTAATTACTTTCAGTTTAAGGGAAATTTTGAAAATCCGTTCTGTCTCAAAGCGTCCGATAAATCTAGAGCCAGGTGGCCACCCTATTTATAACACTTCCTCCCCATAGACCCTGGTTATTGGTGGCTACCAATCTTTGAGACATAAAAAAGTACAAAACACAGCATTGTATATCAATATTTAAAAACACATATTACTTCAATACCACTGGAAAAACTAATTCATTTTACAGTGGTCTGTATTTATTTCACTATCTGACATATAAAACAAGTTGTGACAAATCGAGGGCAGTAAATTAGTGAACACACCAGTTGAAATGTTTGTCTACTTGACTTATTTTCTTACACAGTGTTACCTCAGAATTAGAGAAGGGCCCTTACACAAGTAAACACAACTAAAACTGCTTTTCTTATTTAGGAAAATTTCAAGACTTATTTCAAGACTCATCTATTTATATGTAAGAATGTTCTCAAATAATATTAACACAATAGCTACACTTGTCTTATTGGCTTCGAATAAAGGTTTTTTTTAGGCTTTGGAGGTAAGAAATTAGTCCTAGTTTTAACATTAAGGGCACACTTTTTGTAGGTGCTAATATCATTGTTTGTGCTTTTTACAGACCTGCCCCATTGAGTTTAGATAAACTAGATGTTGGGCTGTTCACTGTACAGTGGACCACAGGATAATGTCTATGTTTAAACCATTACAGGTTTTGTTTCTGGTTTGTTTGATGTTTGTATGTGTTTTTTATAATTTGTATGTTTGTTTTTTTTTAAATTATTATTTGTATTTTATTATATTTTTTTGGTCATTTGTATATGTTTTGTTTTTTTCAATGTGTATGATTTTTTAATTTGTGTGTGTTTTTTATTTGCGTGTGTTTTTTGTAATAATCTGTTTGTGTTTTTTCTGGTTTGTATCTATTTTGCACTTTAGAGCCATGTGGCAAAGTGCCCGCCCCTGTGTGTATTTTCTGTTATATGTTGTGTGTTAATGTTGGTGTATAGTCATTGGTACACGGGATATAAATGGGTCTGTGTAACACGAGGGTTTAAAATCTATATTTGTATTTTGACGCAAGGATTGCACAGCACTTCACGTGCAAGTAAAACGTAATAATATGTGAGCACAGGGAATTGCACTTTATTAATTCACGTGCAGTTGTACCGCGACTCCAATTGAATGATTGATTAGCAATCGAGTTTCGGTACAGCTGCTTAAAAGCTACATGTTTTCACCCACTCGGGGTTGTATTTTCGGTGAGTGGAGAACAGGATAGAAGACAGAGCTAATAATTGTGACAATATAATAGTAGTGAAATATCTGCTCACCGTGTTTGTCTGTATAGTCCGTTTTGTTTGTCTTTTTGTTTTGGCGACGAGTGCCGTGTCCTGTGTTTTTGTTTGTTATAAACCTTTTATTTACTGTCTGTTCATTCATTAAATGCTGAGCAAGACCATTCGCTCAACTCCACCAAACTCCACCTCTCTCTGTCATTTATTTCCTGGTTCCTGTTTCTGGTCTGACGTCCCCCACTCCAGCCATCTTTGTGACAGGCCACCATAGAGAATAAAGCAATCTCACTAGCAATCGAGTTACTTGTACAGCCAAAACGTAACTGGACGTTGAACCAAACTTTACTAACAAGACCAATAGCTGTGTCAGGGTTTAGGCCATCAGAAATGACTAATAATTTGAATGTCTCTTTCCGTTATTGCAAGGTGATGTCGTGTTTTATCCCAGACTTCTCGTCATTTTTTTAATTGTACCCACAAACACATTATTTGAATTTGTGAATTCTGTGTCACTCATTAAACACCAGGATAAACTTAGTGGGGGTCATTGATATATCTATTTAATCCAGCACAGAGCCAAACATAGCTGGTTATTCTGTATTGCTCACCTTTACAGAATTGTGTGCTAGGTCCAAATTGTGAATATTAGTATAAGCTGCAGTCTAACTACATTAAATGTACCTGTATTTTGAAATGATTCTTAGTTTTCTAGTTTTGTAACATTAGCATTTTCCTTTTTAAGCCAGCATAAAGTCAAAACACATTGGGTTCAGTTACAGCTGAGCCAGAGCCCACATTTTCTATTTGAATTTGTCACAAATATTAAATCTAAATATCTGTATCCCCAATGTATAATGTGGTTCCGACATACTATACTACAGAGAGTGCATGGATACATAGCACTAATAGAACTGAATATGATTTCAGAGACAAAGCAAATGGATTGGGTAGTACTTTGAATCTTTTTTTTTCATTCATTTCACAATTTCATGAAATGTATCCATTCCTGTGTAATCAATCAATCAATCTTCATTTTATATAGCGCCTTTCATAGTGGACCACCATCACAAAGCACTTTAAAAGATACAGTAACAACAAAAAATCCATAATACTTTAAATACAGAGAAATGCATAATATATATATATTATAAAAACCATGAAAACTCTCATCTTTTGAAAGATCAGAAATATTAATGTTAAAGATTGCTCTGTCTAGTACAGTATTTCTATTTATGTTTTTTTTTTATTTTTTTTATTTAGTTTGATAATTCACTGGTTGTGAAAATACAATGTCTTTAAAATGTGGAAATGAAAGATTAAATCTTTTGGAATTAAGCGTTTACTGTTGTTCAGGTAATTATTTAACTATTTACTAATGTTTGTTGTATAATAACTGTAGAGAAAAATGATCAATTTTAAATGTGACAATTCCATTTTTTTCACTTTTATATTGTAACATACTCAGTGACTTGAAGGCTGAAACAGGGCTAAACACCATGTTTATTGACACTGATTAGTGCACAAAATGTAATCAGTACATCAATTAAACAGCTATGTGCTGCCACAGCAATTGTAAGGTTGCTGTTGGCCACAACCATGCCATAACTACATTTGGATACTCTAATCCACACAGAGCTCCTTCACAGTTCACGTCCATTCACCAAGAGAGAGCGAACATGGCCGCTCCAAAGTCTTATAACCCTCGCTAGTCCCGCCCTCCTCTCCCCGAGTTTCTCTGGCCAATCACCAGCAGCAGTCCTATGTCTCTGCTTCATCACTCCCCAAAGAGCCCTATGGGGACCCGTCAATCAGTGTCCAGGCTGGTGATTGACCCTATGGGCAGAGCTAACAAGGGTGTGCACTCCTAAATCTGGCTGGGGGGGAAACAAAGACTCTCAGCTCGTATTTTGGTGTAGGTGCACACATATTACAATATTGTGTTTAATCATGAAATATCCATTTTTAGTCCATAAAATACAGTGAAATAAGCATTTTTCTTTTTCTGTGAAGAAAATGCAGCCCAGATCATAATCAGTATTACTGTGAGTCCAGATTATGTTATAGTTTTATTGTGCTTCTTTAAAAGCTGAATAGCAACAACATGGCACACTTCTAGTTGCAATATCACATAGAATAGCTGCACATATTATCATAGGACACATACCTATTAAGCACATTACATTAAAAAAAATGAAAAAATTAAATGACCCTACCAAACCATTTGATCTCTCACCTCAGAGCCCATTTATACTAACAGAGGAAAACACAATCACATTGGAAATTGATTAGCTAATTAGCTATCATCATGTAAACCATATATCATGTAAGGGAATGCAGATGGTACAAACCCGTCAACCTCATTTAATGAGACAATGATTTGAATGGTAATTTACCATTTACCATGTTTAATCATGATGGTGCTTGACTTTTACAGGTCATCACCTTCATTGTTTTCATTTTTACAATGCTTTACCTGGGCTTTAATAAACTTTCATCTACTTTAATATAACACACCGGATGTTTATAAATCTTCCGTTAACACTTATTCATGAGATCTGAATCAAATTTAGTCTAATAAATAAGTTTGAGAATCACATTTTTCAATGTCAAATTACAAAAAAATGTGAATAGGGATACCTATAAGACAAAATCAAATACAAGATCCATGAAGTAGTTATAGTAGAGTACGGCAAGGTATGGAGCAGTTCAGTGCAAGTACAGGCTCATGCAAGTATTGGTACAATTGGGTGCCACATAGTCCACATTGTCTCACTTCATTCCGTTGTGTAACTGGACAGATGAACATTAGTAACCATGAATTTCAAGTGTGATAAAAAAGCATGCCCACCATTCATCATATGGTATTTTATCTACTGTTTTTCTTGGCAATTAAAAATAAAGCTATAGTCCCTGAATGGCTCACTTGGTAAAAGCACTGCCATGTGGCGTGCAGGGTGAGTCATACAACTAGAGATCCCAAGTTCAAATCCTGGTTGTATGAGGCAGCCGGTCTTCACTGGGGACTCCGAAAGGCGCCTCATTGGCTTTGGCGCTCCTGGGGTTGGGGAGGTGGGATCTGGCTTAGACTGTTTCTCCTCACTGTTCTGCGATGACCCCTCTATCCACTGTCAGGTTCCTGGGTGTAAAAAGATGCTGAGTGGCTCATGGGATCGGCGGACACCCACTGAGTCTCGGGTCCCTGAGCTGTGTGGGGAATTGCTGCGGTGGAGGAGAAAAATAATACTAATTGGGCATTCCAAGTTGTGAGAAGATGAAAAATAATTGGAGATTCTAAATTTAAAAAATAAATACATAAATAAATAAAGCTGTAAACCACCTGTTTTTGCCCTGAAAAAGTTTGACAACTTTAGATAGGCATTAGGCAAATTGCATAATTAAAACCATACTACCTAGGGGTGCTCCCAAGTGGCGCATCCAGTAAATGCACTCCACTATAGTCTGGGGATCACAGGTTCGAGTCCAGGCTATGTCATAGCCAACCATGACCAGGAGCTCCTACAAGGTGGCACACAATTGGCCAAGTGCTGCCCAGGTGGGGAGGGCTTAGGGCGGCAGGGGAATCCATGGCTCACCACACATCAGCAACCCCTGTGGCCGATAGGGACGCCTGTGGTTCTGCAGTGGAGCCACCAGATCTAGCACTATGGATCTGGTGGCCTTGCTGTGGATCCAAAGTGTGAAATATGATGGATTGGCAGGGAGACACATGCTCCAGCCTCTGTTCCTTGAGTCAGCAGCAGGTTGCAATCAGTGAGCTGAGGATACAGATAATAATTGGGCACACTAAATTAGGGAGAAAACTGGGGTAAAAAAATGGAGATGACTAAATTTATTAAAGGGAAAAAAAAAAAACATGCTACCTAGAAACTTTCACACAGCATCATGACTTTTGTTAATACCACATAAAGTAAGGATATTTGCACTCGGTTTTGTGCCCCAAGGTTTGCAAATGTGCACAATTTGATGTATTTAGATTTATTACAGTACATCTTTAACTTGAAAACAGACAAAAGGAGAACATCTACAAAAGATATTTCCTGTTTGCTTGTAATGTCTGGATGACAGCATCAAAAACAGGGCCCATTATATCACTCATTATATATCTCATTAAACAAAAGCCTGTCTGTGCTTTCATTATTGCTGACCTGCTTTGCTTATCAGAACGAGCAATTGCTTACTTTTCTTTAGCAAGGTTACCCCTTCGCTGCGAACACAAAGGAAAAGAAAATTGAAATGTTATTTACTCCAAGCATCTGTTTCCCTTCATGTGATCGGATTGATTTAGATTTTTCAGCCCTTCAATATCCTGGAAACGATGACCCCGGTTTCCTGGCAACCAGAGTGCTTGGCCTCAACCACAGTCTCTGAGAATTGGTTTTGGTGTCTCTCTCCTGCATGCTACATGTCTGTGACACTTTATTTTTATTTGAACAGTGATATACCTTAATTAGGATTTTATTTTGGTTTACCTATTTGAATAAAAGTATAAGTAATACCCAAGGGGAATCTTTTAAAGATAGCAGCAAATGCAGCCATGGAGAAAAGAGAAGCTGAAATCATTTGACTGCTGACTATCCTGCTGTGCAGCCTGAGGCAGTTACACATTTCCATTGAGTTATTTTATGATCAGGCCAGTATGTTATTGAAATATTATCTCTTTAGCCTGGCTCATTCTAGTAGGAAATGATAGACTCAGAACAGATACAGACCAAATATCAAACAGAGGGCACTTCCCATTAAGAACGTACATTGTCTTGATCTGAACTGCATTATATTTTACCATGTAAATAGGGACAGGGCCTTTGTTTTTTTTTTTTTTTTTTTTTTCATTTGCTGTAAGCAGGATAAACAGCACGTCTAAATAAAGTGTGCAATAGAAATGCTAGTGTCAACCATTCAAATCATGGCATATATTTACCACATTATAAACACTATGGAACAAAAACTTCTCTGAGAAGTGGTCATTAACTACCTGGAAAGGGCTGGTTTCAGCTTTATTATTATGTTAGAACCAATAATTGGATTAGTTATACAGTTATGCAAAAGATACACATGCACACTGTATTACCATGAAGTGATTTCTGAATTTTAAGTAATGTCTTGATTACATTCCGCCTGATTTTACAGAGTGGGGAGAGAAACAGACCTGTCTAAATACTGTCTCTCGTAATAAACAAAAGCAACTATATCTAAGATGCTACTGGTTTGTATGAACATAAGGTTAAATACAGAAACATAGTTACAGTAAAGTGATATTTAAGAGCACAATCTGCTATGGCAAAAAAAAGTGTTAACTAACAATAAATAGATTTCAATAAATATTCACAATTTCCCATTTTAGATACAAGTTAGGCATGTGGTATAGGTGTTTTGTTTTATATGTTAGTGTTCACAGTAATATAATACTTCTATTTACGGTAACAATAGATTTCAATTGAAATTAAAGTATACTTTCTATATATAAAAGTCAGAAAAGGTTTTCTTTGTTTGTTTTTACTAAGGTAACATGCTAAGAAAGAAATGGTTGTGTCCCTTGCCTTCATCTGTGTCTTTAAAAAAAAAAAAAAATACTGAAAAATGTAAATACTTGCAGATCATTAGTTTCAAGATTCTGGCAGTATCAATAAACAATATGTTATACCTGTCAGCATGGAGTTTTCAAAATTAGGGAACTTTTGCAAACTGAAATCTTAGTGGCCTAAATTGAAGTGAATACCTATAAGTAGGGGTCTACCCAAATCACGATTTTGCGTAAATCGGGAAATGAGGGTTCACTGCAAAATTCACCTCTGTTAGGTGACAATGCATACCGGACAAGTACGGAGAAAAAAAAAAGAAACCTGGTTTAAATGAACTACTGCACAACGCAAGTAGCGCAAACTACGTATTGTCCTTCTGTAGCTTTTATTTATTCCTTCGCCGTCCTGTGTGCATTGCACTTAGGCAAACAAAAAAACAACGTCCTTAGGCAAATAACATTGACAAAGCAGTTCAAACATTCTAATTTACCGTTCAAATGACAGCGATGTTTTAATCAGCCTATCAGTGCATCTGTACTGGCTTTTCTGTGACCTGTACTGTACAATAGGGGATGGGACAAAGTCACTGCTGCATTGTTTTGATTTAGGGAGCTAAAATTTGTTTTTCAGCATTGGAGGTAAAATACCAGAAATGGATGACAAAGCAAAAAAAGCAAAGTATATTTCAAGTGATGATCGTGTCAAGATATTTCCCAAAGAAACTGTACATGCAAATGGAGGTAATTGTTTTGCACGTCTTGTAATGTGTCTTTGGAGAAAATACGATCGATCACTGTTTAGCATCAGAATCACACATTAAACGAAAGGCCATATATATATATATATATATATATATATATATATATATATATATATATATATATATATATATATATTATATATGGCCGGTCGATATTAAGAGCAAAAGTAAATATTAAGAGCATGGAGACGTGATCCTCCAGCGAGAACCAGCTCTGCTGCGCGCCGCTGATGAATTGAGGACACTGGGCGACCTTGGCACGCCCACTCGCTGTGTGAGACCTAGTGCCCCTAGAGGTTGTTGATAACTATTGAAGTACTGCTTTTCAAAAGAAAAAAAAAACAAAACATTACATTCCAGCTTGCTGTTGAGTGCCTGTGTGTGTTACTGCTTCCTCCATTAGGCCTGGTATTACCTGGCCCTACTGTTGAGTAGACCCCACGCACAGTAGTTCATTTAAATAAGGCTTCTTTTTTTCTCCCCATACTTGTCCGGTATAAATTGGCGCCTAAAATAAGTGAATTGTCTCGGTGACCCCTCAATATCTCGATTTCCATGAAATCCGCAAACTCAAGATTTAGGTAGACCCCTATCTACCAATATAGCTCATAATCTTCAAAACTATATGAGCAGGAAAGTAGGTAGCAAAATGGTCTTGCTCGGTAGAAGTTTATTCGACTAATAATTATATATAAAAATAATAAAATAAATAAACGCCTACCTATTGTTTTAAATATACTGAATATCCCAAACTATCACTAGTAGGCTTATAGTTAAATCAGAAAGTAGTTATTGAAACCACCTTGTGCTCAGCTAAATAATGGACCCAATTCAATTCCTTGTCAAAAGTTCTACAAGAATGCAGCTATATCTGTCATCTAAGCATTTGATATGCCATCAGTACAGTTAACCAGTTTATGATTCATCAGTGCAAATTAAGCGGTACGAATTTATCCTCTTATGTCTTAAGTTGTTGACTGAGGTAACTAACAAATCATACACAGATATAAAGACAGCGGTTTAAAAAAAAAAAAAAAAAAAAAGTAATGTGCGGCACAATATCGTAGAATCCTGCATTGTATGACCTTATAAATTAGAAGGTTACAACCATAACAGAGCTGTTTTGAAAATGAGAGCTTATTCCACCACAGTATCGCTACATAGAAAAGATTCATACAACATGTTATACTAATGGGTTTGTTCAGAAATATGTATGCTCGCACCCTGCCTTTTCACTGCGTTTTTAAAAGCTGTACAATTTTGAAGAAATTAACTAATAAGTAATAATAGAATAAAAGGATATCAACCCAGGTTTATATATATATCAACCCAGGTTTATATATATCAACCCAGGTTTATATATGCTGTGGTGGAAGTTTCATAATTTTCCTACCACAATGCACTACATAAGTGCAAGGTATTTTTGTCATTAGTAGCAAATGTGAACATCTAATTTTTGTATCTGAACACATGTAAAAAAACTATTCATTCGCCTATTCAGATATTTGTCCCAGCACTAAAAAAAATGTGAGCACCGCTGAGAAAATGATCTGGGATAAAAAGGAATGGACGGTTCGCACAGGACTAAATTTCGGTAAAAAATTCTGAAAACGCCTGTTTATGTGGTAATTTTTTGTCCTGTGCGAATCAGGGTTTACGAAATGGTTAACTGTCGTTGAAATGATAATAATGCGTTCCGTTTTTGGGGGGTAGGGGGTGGCTCGAGCAATGTTTAACAGTTTTGAGTAAAATACGTGAAGAAATCTGTCCAGCAGCTGTCCAGGAGACATGTCCAAAAAAACAGGAGAGTCCTGGCAAATAAGGGAGAGTTGACAGGTCTGGTATTTCCATATCCACATTTTTTTAACATTTCTAATTATAGTTTTCAGGAAAAGTACATTTTTCAAAATATATATGCAATGTTAGGTTTGTATATTTCATATCCAGTGTTTTGAATAGTTATTTTTTTAACGATGAAAAACTGATAACCAGTACATCAGGGGTTTTCTATGGTTGCCAATTCAGGCACAATTACAGTATAAATGGTAGATTATATAAATGAAATACATTTGATTGAGAAATTTGTTATTTATTAATTCATGTGCTTGGAGCTGAATGTGATCTGACTTGGGAATCTGAGCCATCATGCACATTTTACCAAGACACACTGAATATTCGATCTTGTATCAACATTTTTCAAAACGTGATAAAGAATATTAGTTCACCCTATAATCATTAATTAAATTTTAATTCCTCCCCCAAAATATATATATAATATATATATATATATATATATATATATATATATATATATAATATATATATATATATATAATGTATTTTTTTACAAAAAAAGGAAAACGTTGTTAACAATTCCATTGGATTCAGTCACAAATGCTATGCATATGAATGTTAAAGATGTCGGCCAATATTCACATACCAGGTGTTTAGTCTGGCTACAAAGGCTTTCAACAAAACTTCAACCTGCACTCAAAAACACAATTTCAACAGGTTTTTTGCTAAATACGTCTAAATGTGAGATAGTCACTGTTTAGCTATGTTCTTGCAGATACAGGTGTCTATGCTTGCAGTTAAGGGTTATCGATTGCCACTGCACACTGGTGGATTAGCCAGTGGGGTAAAGGTACTGTCCTCTCAGTTCAGTTTGAGTAACACTGTAAGAGTGAAATGTAAAAGCAATATTGAATGGAAATGTAAAAAAGAATGTGGAAATGTAAAATGCTGTGCTGTTCCAATTAGCTCATTTTACATTGTGGGTCATTTTTAGGACACTTTCATAATAATAATAATAATAATAATAATAATAATAATAATAATAATAATAATAATAATATTACATTGTAACATTGTACTTAGATTTTCTAGTTTTATTTGACATAAAACAAAACTATTTTTCAGATATGTTTTGAAATACATACAAACAAACATAAAACCTTAAAGTCTTCAAACGAAATCATAATACCTTCAGTAATAATAGTAAACAAAAAATAGGTAACATTACTATGATTGTTTCATTATTTTTAATTTGACTAAGTATACTTAAAATGTGTTAGAATGTAATTCTCAAATAATTGCTACATTTTGTTAAAGACAGGTTTAATTTCTTACACTGTTTAGGGTGACGTATTTCAAAATTAAAATGATGACAATATAAAGAGCAGCAGCTTCAGGTATGCTCTCAAATGACTTGACCATTAAAAAAAAGGAATGCCTATTGAAAAGCATGGGGTTAATATTCTTTTCTGAATCTATAGTTGAACAGCTGGACTGTACAAATTATTCAATGTACTGCAGAAACTTAAATGAAGTACATTTGCATTTTCATATTTTTTTTTAAAATGTGGCTTTCGATATATCTCACAGTATATTATTTCATCCGTTCTACAATGTTTAGCTTAATGGTGTCATGGCATTTTGGCTACGGAGGTCAGTCTGATTTAATAGGAAGAAATGTATTGTGTGCAGTGTTCTTTTAAGTTTTGATCTCAGCTAAATGTTAAAGTATTAAAATTCACATTAACACCAGAAGAAATTTTGCATGGGTAATCCTTTAATACGGCATTTTATGGCTCTATTAGCTGCACAGCAGATGGTGACATGATGAATTTATCACATTAAAGTTTTCACTAATAGGTTTAAAAGTCAACTTTTAGAGATAAACTTGCAGCTGGAATATCTACCTTTTCCCCAGGGGTCCTCCAGAGTGTGCAGTTGTGTGTAACTAAAGGCCGTAGGTACATTTACCTTAGCAAAAACAAAGCACACCTCAAGTCTTCTTAACATACAATAAATCACTTTACTGGCATTGCACTACAGCTGGCGTATAGTGAAAAAATAACAAAAAAAACCCAGTTATTTTTACAAGGTCAGAATTGAAGTACTGTGTATGTTGCTGTAAATTATGCTTAGGCTTGAGCACATATTATTGTAATGTGCCCATAAACAGCATTGTATTTTAACATTTTGTCCTGGGCTACTGTTGACAAAATGTCCAAAATTAATGTCGTCTTTCTCCAAAATAATAATAAAAAGGTTGCAATTTTGAGGACTTGCTAAAGGAAACATGTTTTATCCACAAACATGATTCATTTTTAAACTTTTAGCTAACCCTTGGAGCTAAGGTAAAACTTAAAAGAAAATAAGTCCAGTAAACAGAGTGTGCCTCATCTCCAATTGAGCTACAATATAGTAACCTAGGACTCCAAAAATGTCTTTCATTTAAATCAGTTATTAATGGAGTTTCTGATTTGATACACTAATAAGTCCAATATGTGTCCTTTGCCAGTTTGTACAATAAATAATGCAAGTGGCCAATCAATACATCTAATTGAGTATCACTCCTATAGTACAGTCTATAGTATATAGTAACCTGAACCCATCTTTACAATAAAGCAAACGGAAGACCCAGGAACTGCTGGTGCTATGAGACTGGGCCGCATGTTTAATTATTTTGTTATGAATTCACACAATGAAAACATTTAAAATGCTGTAAACTGTTACCTGCAATGCCTCAGCAGCAGTGACTGGGGCATGGAGAAACCAGTGGCTTTTGCCTTCAGAGCTGCAGCAGAGCAGAAATACTTGGGAGAGAAAAGCACTGTCATGTGTCTGAGCCTGAAAAGGTGGTATATGAACATGTACCTGTACTTGATGGATCACTGATCACTCCCTCTAATACAGGGCACGAACTGCTGAAAGCCTTCAGGTGGTCTAATAGCACCTGTAACAATATAATTTCAAATTTTAATTCACTCAACAGCAGATCACCTGTTAGACACTATTTTTGCTCGAAGTCTGAATTAGTTGTTACAAGTACATGTAATGCACTCCAGTTTATTTGTAATAATTCATCAGAACACCCACAGGCTATCTACAGTTACAGGTGGAGTGTAATGTTTTAATCAGACTTTAAAGAATAGATTGTACAGAGTACATTTAGTCCAGGGAAGGCAATCAGTAACATTGTTCTCCAAACTCTACAGCACTACTGTGCTACCTGGCAGAAAATTAAGTAATTAATGTAAGATAGGAAATAGCATATTACAGAACGTTCCTAAGTTGGTCATTTCCTAAGTTTCCTTCCTAACAAAAACCTAAAAAAAGAGAAAGTGATGGACATGTATTATTGATGTTATGCTTTAGATTTTAAGTTTTGTATTGCACTAATATTTCTGAGCGTTTAGGTGTTATTATAAACTGCATATTCTATAGTGAACCATAATAATTCATTAGTATATTCTGGGTTGTGTACCTTTAACATTAACATGAGGGAAGGTGGTTTGTGTTATTTACAAGACAGAATGGCGTTGGAGTTAGACACACTCACAAATTACTGTCTGTGATTATGATCATTGAAATTTTAAACTTTACTGAGGAATATGATATGAAGTATTCTGTGTTGATTCTGTTCTGTTATTGTATTACACAGCGAGACACTCCATTGAACTATAACCAGTGGCTCATATATGTAATGTAACTCGAAAATACTTTTTGGACTCTTTAATGTTTATATTATATTAAACACTTTCACACCGGAGACACGAACATCACAGTACTGTTCTTATTTTAAGCTGTACTTAGCCTGTGAGACATTGTTGTGTGTTGGTATTCCTAATTAAAATAAAATGGTGTTTATAACTACAAATGAATAAGTATTTGTGACAGGAAATGGCTGAGAGGTGACGTCAGGCTGGAATGCAGGAAGAAAACAAAGGCAAGGTAACTGCAGTTCAAAGGCTCAGCGCGCTGTTTATTAAACAACAAAAATAAATAAAATATTTAAACAAAAAACACTTGCTCACAGAGCACAAAAATAAAAGGTTAAAACAAAAATAAATCACGAACACAAATAGGTCAGGCTGGGCAATCACCTTCACTGTTCCTATATGTTTTTTTTTGTTTTTAAATTACTCTCTCCTCACTCGCTGTCTTTCTGCCTCTCGAACACCCCACCCAGAGTGCAGAGAGCTGCAGGTTTATATACAGGTGACCACACTTAATTTGGGAGATGGCACGAGGTTTTTAATCATTCCTGGCAGAGGACCTCGCCTCTGCCAGAACACATTGCAACATATACAAAACAATAACAAAACAAATGCCCGCACAGCTACGCTTTCATAAGAGTAAGAAATACAATAAATAAATCAAAATACATAAATATAAAATAACACACAGAGACACAGGGGCGGAGGGGGAGACCCTGTTCTAAAAATAACCAAACAAATGCATGTTCAGGGCTCCTCACCCTGTTACAGTATTGCTTTTTTTTTTTTTTTTTGTTATTGTTGTTAAGTAGACTTTAATATAGATTTTGTTTTTCCAAGTGTACCTTCAGTATACATGGGACCAATTATTCAAAGGATCCTTTCTTCTAGTTGGTTCAGGGGGGGTATTGAGGACAGACCTTCTCTAGTTCGGCCTCTTTCCATTTTTGGCATTGCCCCTTCTTTTGATTTCGCTTAAAGTGGATCATATTTTTTGAAGCCGTCCGAGATGAGGATTACCACAGATGTCTGATATAGGCATTGCAATGGCAGTCCTCCACACCAGCAATCAAAACCTTATTCTCTTCCTGAGTAAAATGTAGAGCCCTGCGTTTCTTTACCACAACTGAATTGAGTTTAGATGCCGTAACTTAAAAACATGCGTATTCTGGTGACAGTTACCTGAAGCTTGAGCTGTAATCTGCTCTATTCAGACTTGATCAATCATTTACGGATAAGATTGGCATTAGATAGGATTTCCTAATTAATGCTAGGATAGGATGAGACACTTCCAAAATTGTAGACACTGCTGACTTTTGTAAATGGTTTCATTTACAAGATAGGAAAGCAAGTTAGGAAATTGTTCTGTAATATAACCGGAAAGAACCTGGTAGTTGTCATCCATGTTGGCTCCAATGACATAGGAAAGGATAGCCCAATGATTTTACAAGATATGGAGCTAGATGACAAGATCAAAAGCTAGACCTCCACAGCTGTCTTCTCTGAAATATTACCAGTAAAATGTGTAGGACCATACTGACAAAGAAAGATCAGAAACCTGAATGAATGGCATGCAAGAGGAATTCAAATACATCCGACACTGGAAAACCTTCCATGAAAAAATACACTGGTACAAATGGGATGGGCTGCATCTGAATAAGAAGGGATCCAACACACTAGATGAGTCCATCAATATGAAAGTAAGTAATTGTTTAAACTATGATCAAGGGGGGCAGGGTACAACAGAAAAGACAGTACTGGACCACAATAAGAAATTAGTAAAAGGATAGAGACTTCTTGGACTGCCAAAAAGCCATGGACAAGACTAACCATGAAAGACTAAGACTAAGTTGCAATCCTTGGAAATAAGAGGAAGTAGATACAAGTGGGTACTTGTTAGAGGGGAAACCTCTAGTGGGTGCCATGTACTCAGTAGGGTGCCACAGGGCTTTGAACTTGGACCCCTGTTGTTTTTTAACTTAGATTGGGGGATAATTAGCAAACTTGTCAAATTTGTAGATAACACAAAGCTTTGGGGCGTGGCCATCACGCTTCCAGCTACCCAGGAAATATAAAAAAGACTTAGACCGCATACAGAACTGGGCATAAATGTGGCAAATGAAATGTAATGAAATCAACAATGTAAAGTGTTACATGCTGGTCACAAAAATGTAAGATTCAAATGGGAGTATAGAACCGGAACAGGCTCACCAATTGAAAGAGCTTGGTGTTGTAATAGACTCATCGTGGTCAGCAACCAGTGCTGGGAAGCAATCAAAAAGACAAAGAGAATGCTTGGGTATATAGCCAAAAGGGTAGCATACAAATCCAAGGAGGTTCTATACCACAACAGAACTGAGTCCAGCAGTTGTTCACATTGAGTTTTAGCTAGCGAACCAAACTCAGTTTGTTTGCCAAACGGACCGAGACCACCTCTTTAGCTGGATTCGGTAGGGTTTGTTTCCCAGGCGGACTTTGTTGTTCACTTCACACCAAATATACCGAACTCTCTAAACAGACTCAGTGTGAACACAGCCTAAGTTCAGCATACATCTCATTGTAACCATTAACCTGTCCCTCTGCAACAGTCATAGAAGAAATGTGGTATTTCTTACATCCACTGGGGCCTGGGGACAGGTTAATGGTTACACTCAGCTAGCTGAACTTTTAAAGCCGCAGGGATGCTTTAAATATTTACGTTTTAAAAAGTCACCAGTATGGGACAAAAAAAATTATATACAAAAATTATATACAATTGTAATGTACACAACAAAAAGATTACATTAGTTATCAAACCACTTATTTGAGAGAAAGCATTTACTATCAGAAAATAGATACCATATTTTCTTGAGAACAAAGTAAGTAACTCGCTAGGGTAAGCTAATATTAACTCCTTTTCATTTTTTAATACTTCAATCATGTCTCCCTCAATTTTTCTATGTTCTCGGCTAAATACCATAGATCCTGAACTTGAGAGAAGATATGCTTCAGATCCCTTTTGAGGGTTGTTAAACATTTGAGTTTTTTTTTTTAAATCACCAGAATATGAAAAAATTATATACACAGTGTTAACAAATTACTTTAATACCCTTAAAGATTTTAAATATACACGGATTAATGACTCTCGTCAAACATTATGAATACTTAGACAACCAGATACATATATATATATATATATATATATATATATATATATATATATATATATATAGTAATATATATATATATACTTAGAACTTATACATATATATAATATATTATTATATGTCACCTAATACCTATTATATAGAAATATAATATATAGAGTTTCCACATATACATATTATATATCATGTTTGAATTATTCAAAGTATGCACATAAACTACAAGCACTTTAAAATAGGCAGTTCATAATTTGGACTGGACACATCATTTCACAAATGGACACCGGTAAGCCATGCAGTTCCAATCATATCTTAAGCTACAGCATCTAAAGATTGTACTCAATTTTTCCACTGTAAAATTTGTGAACATTTACAGTAGTTCAAAGGGTCCAGTTTACCAAAAGAAAAAAATGCAAACCCCCCACTTTTTTCAATATACAAGAAAGACAGTAAAGAGCAAAAGTAGCATTGTTTTCTAAATATTTTGCACACTATGTGCACTATGCGCATGACTGAGCAGTTTCATTTAGCATCACTTGTATGATGCTGCACACCGCTTGTAAAATAGTTGTCGCTTGTAAACATGCTCCTCTTGTAAAACACACTCCTCTGGTACGCAGAAATGGGTTAAGCATAAAATAATACTTAGTAGGATAAATCGTACTTCAAATCACTAGGAGTGGTCTGATCTAGATCAATATAAGTCCGATACTGGTCTGGTAGACCTTAACAAAGTCAGGACCAAACAGTGGACGAGTTCGCTGACCCATCCATCTGATATGTTATTATACACACACAGTGGACGAGTTTGCTGACCCATCTATCTGATATGTTATTATACACCCACAGTGGACGAGTTTGCTGACCCATCTATCTGATATGTTATTATACACCCACAGTGGTCACACAAGCTTATTCCTTCTTTCTGTGTTTTTATAAAATGTAGATATAACATTTACATGCCATTTTTTTAAATGCATAATAATGATTCTTATATTATACTAATCCTACCATGTTGTTATTTATTTCATTTGCAGAAAAAAATCTAAATAACATAACGCACAAGGCCTAAGTTATGCTGTCTTGGCCCAGTCAATTGCTTTTACATGGAAACAAACAGATTAAGCACACAAATGATAATGTAAGAAAAAGAATTGGTTTTTGCTACCAACTAACACTTTTGCACCAAGACAGTAGGAGCCCTGAAAAAGTGCCCCTTTGGTGCAGAAGTTGATTTCTCAGTGTATTTTGCAGGTGCAGATGAGCTATGCCAAAATTAATCATTTTTCGTTTTCATTATCTTTGGGATCTGAACTTTAAGCATCTCTTTTGCAAGAACACAAACACAAGATGTCGTAGTAGCATACGTTCCTTTTTGAATGACCAATTATTGTTAAGAATACAATTACATTAAATGAACAGTCAGCAAATCCAGCAAAGTGCCTTAAACCACTCATTGGCTGTGTTTCTATGGAAATGTCAAAGAAAATAAACGTTTATGCGCATGATGGTTATTCGCAATAAATAAATAAATACTCCTGAAAATTGTTAAAACCCATTCTAGCGTTTAAACTGGTCAGCTAAACAAGTTAACATTGAGTTATTTGGAGAAACACTCATATGGACACATACAGTCTTTGTTTTTAGTGGTATTTTTTCGCAGCCATAAAATAAAGGCTTGACTAACATCAGCTTTTGCTGACAGCAGCAAGAATAGCCTTCAAGTATACTGCGCACCTTGCATGCAATGTGCATCCTGTGTATGGCATGCTGCAAGGCTTCTAAAATGTGTGTGCATGATATTCAAACAAGCATGGTAATGTGCTACTGTAATAATTAAATTAGTGAAAAACAATGCCGTTATGCATTATCAAAAGCATTATTGTCATCAGGTGCAAGCAAACATTATTTAATCTTGGCACCATTTCTACATTTTTTTGCATACTACTTTACATTTAAAGAAATGCTACACATACCATATTTAAATCTTAAGCAACGAATGTGACTGCTGTAGTAACCTGGCAAGGCAATACAATAAGAACACCAAGCTTTCCATGTATCTTAAACATGGACTCAGTTTAGCATCAGTAGCAGATAAACTTTCTGTTCTACTATGGTACTGCTTCTCATGGTGTTATTTAATATATGTTTTTCTATAGATGGGTGGATAGTAGAGGGATTTGACTGTGTCTTACGGTGTCAACAGAGACTGCAACCCATTTTCCATTACCTAACAGTATTTATTCCATACACAGAAAAACACCACTTGGGAGGATTGCTTGTTTTGTGTAAACTGGGCTAAGCATAAAGTAGGTAGTAGAGATAACACACGGTAAAGACACAGCAAACACACAGTAAACACACAGCACTGCACACTGTAATTCTCATCTGTTCTGTTGCTTTATTTTGATTTGAGTCTCAACAGATGCTTAAATTCCTGGACAGCAATGGGCAGTACAGAGAAGACATAAAAACATAAATTCACTTATATGTCAAGTTAGACAAACACCAGTGAAGTGTATTTATTCTTAACATAAAAACACTTACCTTATATAAAGCAATATACCAAGCACGTCTTAAACACCCTAAACAATTTTGAACACTTCTGTGCACAGCTGATAAATAGGTCTGGGTTATTATTTTGTGTCATATACATTATACAGGACCCTGGCATTATGCTGGGTCCCAATAGATCTGCCACTTGGGGTGCATTGAGATGGAAGACCTGGTACTTCATTAATTCTTTTGCTGTTATGACAGTTTCAATTTACCTGAAGAGAACAGAAACAGACATCAATTAAAGAGCCAAACTGTATAACCACCAACAAACTAAATGGTACACTTCAAGAATTGTTTTATATTGCTTTTTTTATTTTTTATAATTGCTAATTATATCCCTAACTAGGTTTACAAACAATCCAGACAGCAAGAAACATCACCCACCTACCTATTAAAAATCAAAAAAAGACTCTTCCATTTTTTCTGCCAAGGGCATCCCTGATCCTAATGAGCACAATAGGAAGTCATTGCTCACCTACAAGCGATCAGTTTATAGTAAGCACCAATCATATCTAATTTATCAGACCTGTGTATGACAGGGTATCATCTAATCCCGGGAGAGTCATCTTCATTAAAAACAAATCTTAAGTAATTACAACAATTAATTGACTTGAAACAGTTATGGGTTGAGAGGGTTTACATAATTCATTTCCCAGACAAAAAAGGATTATTAAGTCAAAGCTCCTTATTATGTAGGGATGCCTTCATGCTGCTTGCTGTTTAAAAATGCACTGAATGTGTCATTAATAATCTATAGGAACGCATTGGGGATTTTAACATGTCCCCATTGTGTTTTCTTGTTTGTTTGTTTATTCTATATCTGTATATATAGTTTAAAATACAAAAACAGTAAACATTTAAATAACTATTGGAACATATTTTTTGAAGACGTTAGCACTGTGTTCTTCAAAGTGTACATAACACTTAATTCTTATAGGCTGCAGTGTCCTTAAGTCCCCCGCTCCCAGCTCCCCCACCCCCGCCCCCCATACTGGTAATGTATTTTTGTAGGTTGTTATCAACTCTATTTATCAGCTCTATGGGGGTTTTCCTGAACCAATAGTATCATCAACACCTGATTGTAGGATGCTTGCGCTTTAGTAAGCATGCTATTATTTAATCTGACAAAATTAAAACATAATATACAGTATTGCATACTTATGGCACAGTACTAATTTGAATTACAAACTGTAACCATGTGATTATTTAGGAATAGTGAACTGCAATGACAGGTACTGGTTCTATTTAAACTTTTCAATGAAGAACAACAAATGTGATCATGCTGATACTGTAAGTATTGAATGTTCAACCTGCTTGTTAGTTTTAGAACAGTTCTTTTTTTTTTAACTAAACACTACACAATGGTGCTGCTGTAGCTCTGGGACAAATAAGCTGAATAATAATTAAAAAAAACAAAAAAAACATTCAAATGTTGTTTTTGCTACAGGCTTACAATTTTACCAGCAAGCTAATAGTTTCAACATCTTTGAAAGTATTACAAACCTTCACAATGCAAATGTTTCTCCAAATCATGTTAGACTACTACTAAGAATATTGATGCTTATTTAATCTATAAAGCACATTATGTCATAATTTTACAAAGTCTTTTTATGTAAGAGTTAACTTGGTTCCCTTTCAATTTGAACAACCATACTTTTGGAATATGCCTGCCACAGGTCAGGTATTTACTGAGCATTTTATGTCAGAGGTGCCGATAGGCCCCTCTGGAGAGCGGCATCCTCGTTCCTGTCTACCGAGGGAATAAGTATTCACTCCGTGGAGATCGTGTTCTCTTTTACTTCTCACAATCAGGTAGGTAAGGTAGGTATAACTAAGCTCTCCTGTTGTGTGACAGAGTCTTTGTGAAAAAGCTCTCACTTTGAGTTTTCTGGTAGTTCCTCTGCATCGGTGCCCTCGGTGCTTCTGTGTCTCACAATCTTGGTGCTTCGGCACCTTTGGTGTCCAAGAGCCTCGGTGCCTCGGCGCCTCGGTGACCTTGGTGCTTAGACGCTCCCTGCATCGGTGCCCTCAGTGCCTCAGAGCCTCGATGCTTCGGCGCCCTTGGTGCTCCAGACCCTCAATGCTTCAGCACTCTCTGTGCTTGGACGCTCCGTACTTTGGTGCCCTCGGTACCTCAGGGCCTTAGTGCATCGGTGCTTAGATACCCTTAGTGCTCAGACAATCTGTGCATCAGTGCTTAGCCCCAGCAAGTTGAGATGCTGAAATTCCACCCTTGCATGTCCTGTGGAGGGATGCTTCCCCCACAGGACAAACACCTCCTTTGTGTCAGGTGCCTGGGTATGCAGCACATCTCCTCCTCCTTAGGAGATGAGACCTGTGCAGGAGGCTCGCAGAGTTCACGGGTGCAGCTTCCTCAGCCAGCTCAGGTGAGCCCTCTGCAGCATTGGGAGCCCTGTCCTTCCCTCTCCTCTGTCTGCCTTGAGCACTTCGCAGAGGCTCCAGGCCATCGAGCTTGCAGCTGATCAAGATTTCCTTCAAGGAGTAGTAAGTGGGTGAGACAATCGAAACAGACTAAGGATATCTCCGAACTGAAGAGCCAGATGGCTCATGTTCCAGAGTACCTGGTCAGGCAGCAGGCTTTTCCCCCTGCTCCTTCCCCAGCTCCGCCTCCGGCACCTGCCCTGGAACCGACCCCGCCCTCACTAGTGGTCGCCCTGGACATCTCAGAGCAAGACGTGGCGATGAGCGAGGAGGTACAGGATGCGATTTCAATTCCTGGGATGGTGACTCCGTCGCACAGCAAGAGACAGAGGTCCAAGAACTCACCCAGGAGATGGTCCCCAGCTCAGAGGTTACTTCAGAGGCTGGTACTACCCTTCCCTTGAGCTCAGATTGGGTGCTTATGGAGAGAGCCTCCAACTTTCTCCAGGTTACATGGAAGGCAGCGCTTGAACAGCGGGGCTGTTTTCAGAATGGCGCAAGCTTTAACCCCCCAGCCCATCCCAGGTACAGTTTTCTTGGCACTGACTGGCCTCTGCACCAAGTGTCTCCAAATAAGCAGCCCTGCTGGCTTCCTTGAAAGTTGTGGGGGAGCTGGGTCTAGCAGAATTCCCTCTTCTTTGAAGAAGGCAAGAAGCCTGCAGGTCTTGTAGTCACACCCATGGGAGTTCAGGCCGATCCAGAACTGCAGCCTTTGATGGTGGAGGAGGATGCAGTGTCTATAGCAGCCTCCTGGGGTGAGAGCGCCTTCCCCACAGAGATGGATAAGGAAGAGGTACCGGCATCGTCGACCGAGGCGGAACTTAGCTCCGAGATTGCCTCAGAGGCTAGTCTGCCACCATTGTCTAGCTTCATCTCGGCATAGATGGGACATGCTGCACACTGTTTGCAGATCCCCAACAGAGTACTGAACTATCTTGATGACTGATTTGTTCTCAGTCACGAGAGGGAGCAATGGCCCACATGCCGATTGTGACGCAGCATCGGGTGAGGTTTTGCCTCGCCATCAACGATGCGAAGAATTGGCTCATACCGTTGCAGTGCATGACGTACTTGGGGCTCCGGCTGGACTCCAGCATGATGTGTGCATACCTGCCTAGCAGCTATTCAGGGTTGCCTCTCCCTGTTTCAACAGGGATTGCAAGTCCCTTTGGTGCGGTAAAAAACTGTTGCATCTGAGGGCCGCAGCTGTATAAGCCATCAAAATGTGTTTATTACACATGCAGCCGCTCCAAGTGTGGCTCAGTGCATGTCATTTACACCCTAAGCGCGACAGACACCGTTGTCTGACAGTGTCTTGCCCCATGCCAGTTATCTTAGTTTCTGCAAGAACTGCTTGATGATGGTAGGTTTTCCACATTAAAGGTATATTTAGCAGCTATCTCTGCATGCCATGCCCACATAGCTTCAGTATCTCTGGGTGTGCATTTTTTGGCTACCCGGTTTCTTAAAGTGCTCGGAGGTTACGCCCTACCAGGAGGGCTGTTCTCCCAGAATGGAGCCTTGATGTTCTACTGGAGGATCTCACGAAGGCCCCGTTTGAGCACATACACTCCATAGAGTTGAGCCATCTGTCTATGAAGATAGCCTTCCTCTTGGCTATCACCTCCGCAAAGCAGGTCAGTGAGCTACAGGCACTGTCTGTGCACAGCTCCTGCGTTCGGATTTAGGACAAAGGCAGTAGGATGTCAGTAGGAGTCTTTCCATCCACCTCCATTTTCTTCGGAGGAGGATAGGAGATTGAACTTCCTCTGCCCAGTACGCGTGCTGAGATGTTACGTGGATAGAACAAGGGTTCTTCATCATTCTGACCATTTTTTTTTTTGTCACGGGTTACAGACCCTAGGACAGCCCCTCTAAAAGCAGTGTCTGTCACATTGGATTGTGGATACAGTCTCTGTGGTGTATGACAGTGCTGGCTTACCCCCACCTGGGAGAGTAGCTGTGCACTCTATTAGAGGGTGGGCTACAGCTTGGGCCCTCTTCAGAGGGGCCTCACTGTCCGATATACGTACGGCGGCTAGCTGGGCTACGCCGCATGCGTTCTCCAGGTTCTATAGGCATGAGGGTCCTTGAGGTTCCACGCTCACACTGCTAACCTATGGGTAAACGGTTCTTATGTGTCCTTCGTAAGCTGCCTTTCCTTCTCCGTCGCAATGGCTCTGGTTTACAGTTCCCATACGTAATGTTTTGGTGGTCATCTTCGAATTGAAAGTTGAATGTTAGATTACTTACCTGAAAGAGAAGACGGCCATCTCTTTATATATATATATATATATATATATATATATATATATATATATATATATATATATATATATATATATATAGTTTTTACATATTTAAGAAGTTTTACCTTCTTGTATCCTAGCACACTAGAATCCTTCCATAAAGGAAAACCACATTTGTAAATAGGGTAAGACGGGCTCCCCTTATCACATTCTACTCTTAAGTAGTGTATTGACACATAAATCAAGTCAGCTTAATCTCCTTATTTTCTAACAAAAATGAGTCAACCCATATTTGTTCAATTTGCACTTGTCTCCATTTTCATTTGATTTCAGCAGAGATATTTCAGATTGCATTCAGGACCATTTTAAATATAATAATAGAACACATTCTGGCATCTTCACACGATATATATTTATACATACTGTTTTTAAATGTTTAATTCTATGCTGATCCCAGACAGGTTCTTCATATTTTATTTTTCTTTCCTTGTCTTTCATCTTTTATTCAAAACGGATGGGGGGGGGGGGGGGGGGGGGGGGGGGGGAGAGATAGTGTGTCTTCATCTCTATTCTCCCAGTAACGTTTTAGTAGTGTTTGCTAATATATCATTCATTAACCATAAGCCGTAAACCATAAAAAAAAAATCTATCTGACAAAGTGGACATTATTATCGCATTAAATCATTTCACAATATACAGTACCTGTATGACTCTGCATGATGGTCTGGCCTGAATGCAGTCAAATGCCTGGGGGGCAACTCTTCTAGCAATAATGAGGTATGAGGCCTGCCTGTGATGAATATGATATTACTCGTGTCAGTGGCTGAGGTCTGCACTGGAATATTTCTTCTTTTTTTTTTGCCTCTCCCTTCGCAAAGCAACTCAGGCAAAGCACTATTAACCCAGTAAATGAAGCTCTAAAGATCACAGAGTGTGTCCATTAGTAGAGAAGAATGTGACTAATCCAATCTTCCTTTGGGAGTGCAGCAACATCTGGGGAGAGGCCCTGCATTTACAATGAGTCTTTTTCTCTCTCTCTTTCTCTCTCTCTCTCTTTACTGCACTTGACGGCAATTATTATACCATCCATTTTCTTGGCGACCTCTTCAGAGGTGATTAAAATAATGTTTCTTAGAAATAGTGAGGAGTAGGGAGTTCTAAGTCCCCCCCACCCCCACCCGATGTGCAGGCCGCGCTGAGGAGATAAAAAAGGGGATTTATTATTTAATCATGTATTCATTCATTTTAGGTAGGCTGTATAATCAGATGAATTACTGATATGTGGTTTCCCTTTGAATTTCCAAGGTGTTTAGTAAATCTTATTACTGATATATTAATGATATCAAACTCTCAAAGTCAAACTGACACATGTATACAATGTTGTGTAGCTCAATGTGTGGCTCTGGGGATGCAGTATAATGTAATTTATATTAATCTGAGTGATAACCCTGCAGTAAATGTATATAATTAAAATATAATTATGTATGAAATGCTTGTAAATTTTATAGAATTCATAATTATGTGTAATGAATATGTATCATCGTTTTTTCCTTATTATCTCTGTGGAATGCTTGGGTAACTACAGAATTACAAGTGTGTACTGAGTTTAAGAATATTTTCTGCATGTACAATTATAGAATTATGAGTGTGTATCTAACTAAAATATTTTTGTGAAAGTTTCTAGGCTACAGAACTGACTTGCTACTAAGAATTCTGTTGTGATGTATTGGAATAACAATAAAAATAATGGCTACTCTAACTGCATTTTGTTTCCCTGCATTGACATGTGCCATGTTTCATTTTAGGTAAGTAAACAGCAAAGCCTGCAAACTTATACGACCAGGGAGTGTTCATAGAATGGATTTGATCAGGCTAAATATTTATTTGCTGTTGCCAGAATTAGGTTGGAAATTAAAACTAAAAAACAAACCTGTTTACTAACTCTTAGAGGAGTGCTTTTTTTGGATTCCGTGCTTGTATTTTCATTTCAGTTTGGTATAGAGATATTTCAAAGACAATGCTATAGGTGAAAAGTTAATGCTGCTTGTACCTACTCGCTTCATAAATTGTAATTTAAAGTCATGCTAGTGATGTACAGTAATGGCAGGTATACCATTTGGCCTACAGCAGGTTTATTCATAGTGTTGTTTTTTTAAATATTTGCATATTTTAAATTAACGTATTTAAAAAAAAAAAAAATTTTACAAACAAGTGAAGCACCAAAAGATTCTCAGAGCAATAAAGCTAAACACAAGTTAATAAAGCAAAAATAAATTGACTGATTTTATTCAACTGGGTGCACACAACTGTCCACATACTGCGTCATTAAAAAGGTGGACTGAAAACTAGAACAACATACAGGGGGTTATTTTAAAAGGAGACCTGCTGAAGAATCACATTATTTTGACCGTTTTTTTTCTGCACCCGTGTTATTCCCACCGATTCTGTATTTTCTAAAGCTGCGGACTCGATCAGATTCATAAGTCATTCTGACGGTTTCTATTGGTGGAATACATAATGATTTAAGAATCTGTGGCTATTTTCTAAAGATGAAAGTGGTGGATAATGGAAACTTCCACCAGTTAGCTTTCCGCCTCGTTCAGCACGGTCAATAGGACTATCTGTCAGTAAAAATACAGTGACAGCGTTCAATCTGGATCCTATGTTAGAAGCAGCTGTGTGTACGTGTGTGCGTGCGCATACGTCTAATAACAAATTTTGTACCAAAGTTTCCTGCTTTCCCCATTTAATAAAACATACTCACACAGACCTGAACAAGTAAAAGTCAATTTAACAATCATATCATAACATACAAATGAATATATATATATATATATATATATATATATATATATATATATATATATATATATATATATATTGCAAGTACACAAACTATTTACATGATTAAAAAATCATTTAATTCAGAACGTATTAGACTAAAGCTGGTCTTTATCGGAGTCGAGAAAAAAATTAAGAATCCATAAATAAATGATAAATTTAACCTTTTGTGTATGTAAAAAAAAAACTTTTTCATTCAATTTCATTTTTGTACACTGCAGTTACACCTCCTTTCAAACCTATAACTCCCATCATTTGTTCCGATCATGTTAGTTTTTTGTCGTCCTAATTAAACAAGCGATTGGTAAGAATGAACAGAAATAAGAATTTGCCCTTGTGTTTCATTTGCATTTTGGCTAATTTTTCCCGCTGGTTTGGTACAATTTTCGATTGTGTTTATATAGTATTTGCTAACAGAATTGAACCGGAAGTATTATTTTGGCAGATAAAAAACACAGAAAATTCTACATGAAATGTGATCCACTGGCAGATAAAACAGTGTATCACGTTAGAAGATAGGTGGATATTTTTTAACGGATTAAAAGGTGGAAAAATTCTGCGGAATTTGCCATTTCCACCAAAAATGAAACCCCTTTAGAAAATCGGGCCTACTGTGTTTCTTAAAGCATATCCTGTAGAAAATTAACATGATAACCTACTGTAAATAAACTATAGATGGTGAACTAATAAGATAGACAAAAATGTTTTAAATTTTTGCGCTTGCTCCATTTGAGATATTTTAATAATTTTAAACCCTGTGCCTGCCTATCCTTGGCACACCTTTGGAAACAATCTGTATCTGTCAATGGGGCTTTCCTTTTTGTAATAAGCCTCTTTGTAATAAATGTTAGGTGCAGCTGCCATTAGGTTGGTATTACCAAACCATGAACTTTTGATTTAGATCAATATACAGAGCATACAGTAAATGCATTACTGACATTTAAGCTTAGCAGGGGGCAGTCAATTGCGCCCCAAACATTTTATTTGTATGTTTGTATCATTTAAAAAAAAAAAAAAAAACCTACCAAACAGCTGTCTCACTACCTCTGAGTCTTACGCCTTCTACCGATCAGCACAATCTTGGCCTGGTTTTCTATTGGGACAGGTTGCACAGCTCTATCACAGTATGTGGATGATGCATCTTTTTAGTTACTTTGAAAGGTTACTACTAAATAGGTGGTCACCTTTCCTTTTTTTATTTTTTTACATTTTCCCTCAGCTATAACACAGAAATGTCATTATTGTAACTTCATACTGATGGCAGTAGTAGCTTGACTGTGCTTATATGGCTCACATAGTGACACCCTGTAGCTGCAAGCAGGTTTCGAGAAAGGGGGAAAAAGTATGTGTTCTTACTGTTAAAACTACCTTTAGTGAATGCAGCCATTCTGTTTTTTGAAAGGGTTGTATTCTGATAAAGTAGTGCACAATGGGCTAAATAGTAGCAGACTTGAACGCAAAAGAATGCTTTTTTTTTTTATAAACAGCATCACCAGTGAATGTTAAATATTTAAACTTGTGTTTGTGTGTAAATGTAGTTATCCCTTTATTTAAAGCACTTTGTTCTACAGCCTATACATCTTGATTCACAACCCAATTAAATCCCATTAAAATCCCCCTCATTATAATATGCATCTCATTAGCATCCCCACACACAATATTCAGCCTGGCTCCTCAGGGCTGTACTGTGTTCTAATGAGGGTGAAGTGTGTATAACATCTATTTTAGTAATTAGAACATAGTCACAAAGCACAACATTTTATGAATCTGCTTTTTTCCTGGTTCTGCTATACCACGTCAATTAAATAAGCTTATGTTTTGACAGTGTTGACTCAGAAATTTCTTCATCTAGACAATGTGGGGAAGCTATAAAAAAGGCCAACAAGATGCTCAGCTATATTATGACAAGTGTTGAATTTAAATCAAGGGAAGTAATGTTAAAACTGTACAATGCACTAGTAAGACCTCATCTATTGTGTTCAGTTCTGGTCAACTCGCTACTAAAAGGATATTGCTTCTCTAGAAAGAGTGCAAAGAACAGCTACCAGAATTATTCATGTTTAAAAGGCATGTCATATGCAGACAGGCTAAAAGAATTGAATCTATTCATTCTTGAACAAAGAAGACTACACGGTGACCTAATTCAAGCATTCAAAATTCTAAAAGGTATTGACAATATCGACCCAAGGGAATTTTTCAAACTGAAAAAAGAAACAAGGACCAGGGGTCACAAATGGAGATTAGACAAAGGGGCATTTAGAACAGAAACAGAATATTTGTTCACACAAAGAATTGTGAGGGTCTGGGACCAACTCCCCAGTAATGTTGTTGAAGCTGACACCCTGAGATCCTTCAAAAAGCTGCTTGATGAGATTCTGCTACTAACAACCAAACGAGCAAGATGGGCCGATTGGCCTCCTCTCGTTTGTAAACTTTCTTATGTTCTAAAGGACACCAGTATAGTGTTTTTATTTATTTTAAAGATAACAAGAACGTTAACAAAGGTCAATTGACATCAATATAAACTTCATGGCTACGTACAGCAATAGAGTATCTTACTGTAATGTGAGCGATGACATAAAATCAGGCAGATGTAATGAAGCTGGTATACTGTAGGTCCCTGCAGCAGGAGAGAAGCTCTGCATATGAAAAGGGGGTGGGCCTGCCATAAATGTATTTGTTTAGTTTTGTTTTGGTATTTAAAACGAATGTATTGTTTATTTATTTTAGAAGGGGGTACCCCTCCGCCCCTGTGCAGTTTATTATTTTGTGTTTGTATTATTATTTATTTATTTGTAAATATGTATGACGGCATAGCCGTGCGTTTTTGTTTTGTTATTTAAATGTGTTCTGGCAGAGGCGAGGTCGGCAGCTCATCCTCTGCCAGTAGTAATAAAAAACTAAAACTTGTGCAGATTGTGGCCTAGGCGTAATGAGAAAATTGATAGCTAACCCCTCCGCCATAGTAAATAAAAGCCTGCAGCTCTCTACGCTCAGGGTGGGTGTTCGGAGGAGTGAACGAGAGAGCGAGCGAGGATAAAAAGGAACACAAAAAGTAAACATATGATCAGTGATAGCAATTTGCCCAGCCTGACCTATTGATTTTTGTGTTTCTGTTTTTTTTTTTTTATTTAAAACTTTTGTTTTGCTCTGTGAGCAGTGTGTTTGTGTTTCAATTGGTCTGCAGCACCTTTTGCACCGCAGTACTTTCTTTGTTTTTTGTTCCTACTTCTGGCCTGACGTCACCACTTTGCCATCCCTGTCACAGTCCCTAAAAACAAGCTCTAATTAAACATGCTTATCTTTGCCACCCCTGTTGAAAGTTCCAGCAACGACCAGCTGTTTATAGTGGTTCAAGAGCCTGTAATGCGCTAGTTTTGCTGGTTTAAGAAAAAAAAATAGCCACTTTAACATCCCATTAAAATGTGATTCCTGTCTATCTAATTGATGTAAATCTGTTTCAGGGTTTTATATACCAGATGGGTATGTTCCAGTTACCACCTAACCAGATAGTTCTAATATGTATATCAGGGGCACATTTATAAACATCTTAGTCTCTACATCTTGCATTTGTACATATCCTCAACCATGGGGGTGCTTACTATATACTTAGACATCGCTGCATGAACTAACAAAGAAGTAACTGCATTTGACTAAGAAAACAGCATGTTCCCAAGTATGAGACCCTGTACCTATTTGCATGATAACATGGTAATTGTTTAGGCACATTTTCTGGTAGCCATGGAGACGGTCTTGTACGCTTTTTACAAGAAAAGGTAGCCAGAAAGATGTCAGCTTCTGCCAACTTGGTTAGTCCTGGCTGGCATGCAGGCTACAGTATATGAAAATATTAATGAAACTTCTTATTTGACCAACCCAACTCAAACCTACTCACTGATTGCAAATAGCATAAAAAGGACAATAAAAAAACAAAAAACTGTTAAAATGTCATTTGAATTAAAAAATAAGACCGGTATGTTCTGTACTGGTCCCTGACATAATGTATTTCTTCACCACAGTATTTATGCCTGAATATATTTCTTGCATGATAACATTATTCAAATTTTCATGAGGCTTGTATTTATATTACTAAAGTCATTGTTTCTGACTAAATTAGCAAAACTCAATGCATACGCATGTGGTACAGGAAAAGTAAGGGTGATGATCCCATTAACTCAAACCAGAATGTATCTTCTCTATTTATGCAAAACTTCTAAATATGTATATGAATATCCCATTGAGTCTTAAATTAAATTAAAATGTAGTACAGTATGCTATTAAACTGGAAAACATTTTTTTTTTTATGTTATATACTGCAATGGTTAGCTTCTACATTATAATAATGTAATATTATAAGGCAATATTTTAAAGTTAAATTCAAAAGTGATTTTACTAGGATATACTGCACTAATGCAAATACCCCAAGAAATGATTTATGTGCAAAAATGAACATGGTCTTGGGGCACCAAAAGTCCCCATACTACACACAGATAAATAACTAGGTGGTGTGCTCACCATACATAATTTTCTATAGTGACAAAATATTACAGATTTACTGAACTTTATGAGATCTATTATTCTAAAATGTTACAAAAATATTCTAGTACTTACAAACATAGTTTATCAATTGATTATTGGAATAATACATTTTCCATCAACCCATGATTTCACAATATTGGGCATTTATTAAAAAATAATAATTCAGTTTATGCTCACTTAAAGTTATTTAGGTATTTTATTCCTGCTAATAATATGTACAAATAATAATAATAATAATAATAATAAAATAATAATAATAATAATAATAATAATAATAAAATGGTTTTATATAGTCAACAAAATACAGCAATTGTAAAATAAGGGCCATGTGTACCTGCTGAACAGTAGGTAGGTGATAGGATCACAGGAAGTTCACTATAAATTGAGGCATTCTAATATATACAGCTCTGGAAAAAATTAAGAGACCACTGCAAAATTATCAGTTTCTCTGGTTTTACTATTTATAGGTATGTGTTTGGGTAAAATGAACATTTTTGTTTTATTCTATAAACTACTGACAACATTTCTCCCACATTCCAAATTAAAATATTGTCATTTAGAGCATTTATTTGCAGAAAATGACAACTGGTCAAAATAACAAAAAAGATGCAGTGTTGTCAGACCTCGAATAATGCAAAGAAAATAAGTTCAGATTCATTTTTAAACAACACAATACTAATGTTTTAACTTAGGAAGAGTTCAGAAATCAATATTTGGTGGAATAACCCTAATTTTCAATCACCTCTTTCATGCATCTTGGCATGCTCTCCACCAGTCTTTCACATTGATGTTGGGTGACTTTATGCCACACCTGGCCCAAAAATTTAAGCAGCTCGGCTTTGTTTGATGGCTTGTGACCATCCATCTTCCTCTTGATCACATTCCAGAGGTTTTCAATGGGGTTCAGGTCTGGAGATTGGGCTGGCCATGACAGGGTCTTGATCTGGTGGTCCTCCATCCACACCTTGATTGACCTGGCTGTGTGGCATGGAGCATTGTCCTGCTGGAAAAACCAATCCTCAGAGTTGGGGAACATTGTCAGAGCAGAAGGAAGCAAGTTTTCTTCTAGGAAAACCTTGTACTTGGCTTGATTCATGCCAAAGCTGCCCGATTCCAGCCTTGCTGAAGCGCCCCCAGATCATCACCGATCCTCCACCACATTTCACAGTGGGTGCGAGACACTGTGGCTTGTAGGCCTCTCCAGGTCTCCATCTAACCATTAGACGACCAGGTGTTGGGCAAAGCTGAAAATTGGACTCATCAGAGAAGATGACCTTACTCCAGTCCTCTACGGTCCAATCCTTATGGTCTTTTGCAAACCTCAGCCTGGCTCTTCTTTGCTTCTCATTGATGAAGGGCTTTTTTCTAGCTTTGCACAACTTCAGCCCTGCCCCTAGGAGCCTGTTTCAAACCGTCCTCGCCGTGCACTTCTCCCCAGCTGCTGTTTGCCGTTCTTTTTGTAGGTCACTTGATGTCATCCTATGGTTGCTGAGTGACATTCGAATGAGTTGGCGGTCATCCCGGTCAGTGGAGAGTCGTTTTTGCCCTCTGCCGATTTGTAGCTTTGTTGTTCCCAATATGTGAAATTTTAAGGATGGAAGCAACCCGACACTCACTGTATCCCTCTGCCAGTAAAGCCAGAATTAAACCCTTCTTTTCCTCACTCAAAACTTTCCTTTTCAACTCTTTGGGCATAGTCAGTAGTTATTTTTTGATTCCAATTACTTTTGAGGTACTGCTAACACTGTTTTGCCATCCAGCTGGTCCTATTGCAAGAGGATAGTGATGACTACAGGAGTGTTTTTTATACTTTTCCTCGTTATATATATATATATATATATATATATATATATATATATATATATATATATATATATATATATATATATATATATATATACATACACACACACACACATTATAGAGCTGTCACTCAATTCACATTTTTGAACGGTTAATTTGTGGGAATTAGTTGATTAATCGATAGATTATTTATTTATTAGCAGGCGTCCTTACCCAGGACAAATTACAGTTATATACCAAAAATACATATCAAGAATCACAGTACAATTAAGAGCAAGATACAAAATACAGTGACTTCAGTCCTAATAAGACCAAATACAAAACACAGTATGATTTGATATCTGGGCAGTTCAAGAGCAGATAACAGTGTTGATCATTACATAAGGGTCAGATACAAGTGCAAGTGAAATACAAAATACTACAGATTGGGTTAAGTGCAGGATTAAATACAGTAAAATAGGGAGCAGATAAGTGCGAGTTAAAGTGCATTGTGGACCAGAAGGGAAGAGTTGAGTTTTACAGGTGTTGTCTGAAGAGGTGTGTTTTCAGAAGGTGCCGGAAGGTGGTCAGGGACTGGCAGTCCTGACATCCGTAGGAAGGTCGTTCTAGCACTATGGGGCGATGGTGAAAGAGCAGGCTCTGGAGACAGGGGTGTGTAGAGGAGGTACAGCCAGTCTTCTAGTGCAGGCAGAGAGGAGTGGTCGGGTGGGGGTGTAGGAAGAGATGAGGGTCTGGAGGTAGCTGGGTGCAGTCTGGTCAAGGCGTCGGTAGGTGAGTACAAGAGTCTTGAACTGGATGCGAGCGGTGATCGGGAGCCAGTGGAGTGAGCGGAGCAGTGGATTAGCATGGTAGAAGCAAGGCAGAGAAAACACCAGGTGAGCAGCGGAGTTCTGGATGAGCTGGAGTGGACAGGTGGCAGACGCAGGGAAACCGGCCAGGAGGGAGTTGCAGTAGTCTAGGTGGGAGAGTACCAGGACCTGGACGAGGAGTTGCGTGGAGTAGTTGGTGAGGAAGGGTCGGATTCTTCGTATATGGCTCAGGAAAAATCGGCAGGTGCATGTTAGAGTGGAGATGTGCTGGGAGTAGGAGAGGCAGGGGTCCAGGGTTACTCTGAGGTTCTTGGCTGAAGAGGAGGGAGAGAATGGTGGATTCCAGAGGAATGGCAATAGAGAGATCAGAGGAGGAAGATGAAGAAGGGAAGAAAAGGAGGTTAGATTGAGAGGTTGAGTTTAAGGTGATGCAAGTGCACCCAGGAGGAGATAGCAAACAGTGAGGTAGAGATATTGGAGGGGATGGTGTGGTCAGACGGGGGTAAGGAGAGGAAGATCTGAGCATCATCAGCATAGAAATGGTATGAGAAACCATAGGATGCAATGAGGGGGCCCAGGGAGCGGGTGTAGAAAGAGAACAGGTGAGAACCCAAGATTGATCCTTGGATGACTCCTATTGAGAGGTCAGAGCAATGCCAGATTCCCAGGTCAGCAAGAGAGGATAGTAGAATAGAGTGATCGACAGTGTCAAAGGCAGCAGAGAGCTCAAGGAGAATTAGAACAGAGGAGAGAAAAAGAGTCAGTATGGGCAGAGTTTAGCGAGTTAGTGACAGACAGGACAGCAGTTTCAGTGGAGTGAACAGAGTTGAAACCAGGTTGGAGAGGGTCGAGCAGAGAGTGCAAGAACAGAGGGGGAGAGAGCAGAGGTTACGGTGGGAGGTGACAGTGGGGGTAGGTGGAGTAGGGAAAGAGGGGAGAGGCAAAGAGATGAAATAGTGATCAGAGAGGTCAAGATGGGTGATAGAGAGGATGGAAGGACAGCAGGCCCTGGAGAAGGTGAGGTCCAGTTGACAGCCAGCTTTGTGGGTAGGAGGGGATGGAGAGAGAGAGGAATCTGACAGAGTGGGTGGGGTTGGAAAAATGGATATTGAAATCACCTAACAGGGCAGTTGGGCTAGACAGAGAGGGGAGGGAGGAGAGGAGAGTCAAGTTCATCGAGAAAGTGAGTGAGAGGTCCGGGGGACGGTACAGTACAATTACAGGAGTTAACAGAAATTCAAAGTTGTTAACAGAGATTGAGGAGAGGTCAGAGGGTACAGAAAAGAGTAAGGAGGGAGAGAGAAGTCCAGTCCCACCTCCCCGTCCAGTGAGACGCAGAGTATGGGACAGGATATGAAGAGAAGACATGGCAGCAGAAGTTACAGTGTTATAAGGAGATGGCAAGGTTTCAGTGAGAGCAAGGAAATCGAGAGAAATGGAAAGCAAAGGCAGAGATAAAATCAGCTTTGTTAGCAGAAGAGTAACAGTTCCAGAGGGGACCAGAGAGCGTGCGGGAGGGGGGAGAGGCAGAGGGGTGAGGTTAGAGGGGTTAGGGGAGTAGCGGCAGAGAGAGGACAGAGGACGGGAGTGAGAGGACAGAATAACAGGGATGTGAGAGACAGTCATAGCAGGACAGGTGAGACAGATAGGTACAGTAGTAGTGGGAGCAAGAGCGATGAGGGGAGGGTACAGACCTGTCTAGTAGTTGGCATCTTCCAGAGCGATGCTAGGGGTTGAATTTTCTCCAACAGCCTCTGTTTGCAGGTGTCTCCTCGCTGGACTCCCACAGGGCAGCAGGAGTTACAGTGTTATCAGGAGAGAGCCATGTTTCAGTGAGAGCAAGGAATTCGAGAGAGAGGTGGGAGGCAAAGGCAGAGATGAAATCAGTTTTGTTAGCAGAAGAGTGACAGTTCCAGAGGGCACCGGAGAGAGTGTGGGATGGGAGAGAGTGGGAGGTGGGGAGAGGCAGAGGAGTGAGGTTAGGGTTAGGGTTAGGGGAGCAGTGGCAGAGAGAGGACAGAGGACGGGAATGAGAGGACAGAGTAACAGGGATATGAGAGATATGACAGGTGAAACAGCAGTAGTGGGAGCAAGAGCAGTGGGGAGAGGGTACAGACCCGTTTAGTAGTTGGCATCTTCCAGAGTGCTGCTAGGTTCAGATTTTCTCCTACAGCCTCTCCTCGCACCCTCTCTTTGCAAGGGAACTGGCTAACATTTGCTAAACTGTGCTAAAGACAATACTTTAGCAATACAATAGTTTCAATGCACTTCAATGGGATCACACAACTACAAAAAGCTGTGTGGAAACCAATCAAATTGCAAATTAACCTCTATTTAACCACACTCATATGGTACTAATCACAAATAGTAGATCACATAATTAAAACACTTTAGTAATGTTACTTAAACACAGCTAATGTTAAGAGTTGGAATGAGGCCTCTAGTAGCCACTGGGAGAGATTTGGAAAAGGTCCTGGATCTACCTGTCCTCGCTATGACTGCCACAGCTCAGACTGCCCTTGGACGCGTGGCCCTTAGACCGCCATAGCTCAGACTGCCCTTGGACGTGTGACCCTTAGACTGCCACAGCTTGACTGCCCTTGGTCGTGTGGCCCTTAGAACGGCCGGCATTCTAAGACAATGATTACCAATTTATACTGTCCTGTAGTCCTAGAGCCATGAACTTAACACAACATTTGCATCAACTTCACAATTCAAGACACCCCAGTACAGTCTGGATAACTTAATTACTAGTTTTCAAGTGCAGGCTGGTTGCCTTTAGCAAGCAACGATTTTAACTAACAAATAAACTACAATCTACTTATCTATTTCAATGCAGATTCTAATAGCAACACAAATTCCAGACAGGGGAAGAAGCAGATACCACACATGTTTGTAGATTATGCAGATTATGGTCTCAAAACTAAATCGGTAGATTCAACCCGCACATTTTTAATAAAGGTCAATCTTATAGTGGCTGTCTTCCATGTTAATCCATTAAAAAATCAATACAATCAAAAATAACAAGACCAATGGGAATTTGGTCATTTTGGTCAAAGCGTTTTTATTTCAGTAAATGTAATACATTTTCACAGAACAACATCAATCCATGAAAGAGTTTAATAGCAAAATATAATGCACAAGAACTGATCATGGATTATTATTTTTGTCTTTGATGCAAACATACCGTATATAACACTTATGAACAATCTTTTTACTTTTTACTTTTTACATTATATTTAGGGCTTCAAGCTGGCAGCAGACACCAAGGATTGTTCTGGACGTTGTAAAAAATGTACGAAGTGTGTGTGTGTGTGTGTAGTAACAACAAACCCGATACGAAGTGACGCGGGAAGCCTTCTAGCGCATTCTTTCTCAGCAGTGGATGTTGGGAAATGGAGTTCAAAATGCCCAGCCAAACAAAAAACCCAAACAAACAAAAAAAAAAGTAATTTAAAGAATGATGCTTTTTAGCAGACACTGGTACTACATTACATTTTATAGAGTAGCTATTTTTTTTTTTCCAAATAAGATGTATAATAGTTGTAACATAAATTAAGTGAATCTGTCATGTTTAACATTTAGTCATTTTTATTTATTTATGTATGTATTTATTTACTTATTTATGTTTTTATTTAATCAAAATACAACCTAGGATCCTCTATGGACAATTTGCCCCATCCCATAGTAAATGTATTAGATGGGCAAGTTGCCTATAGTGGAAAATCAGGAGTGAGAAATGAAAATACATGAGCTAATGAAAAGGTTCTGTTTACTTTGTAACCAATCACTGATAATAGGAGGATGGCTTTTGCCACAAAGGAACTATATGTTATGTTTACTGGTAGGTTTTATGGTCCTCCTTTAGAGATGTTGTGTGGCTGCAGGGGATTAATAACCGTGTAGGTAGTGATGAAAGCTGTTGTATAGGCAGTAAGCCAAAATATCTAGGAACCAAATTAACGTACACTTACTTGCAGTATAACACTTGCACTGACAAGTTCCTGAATTCACAGCATCTGTTAGTCGTCCCCAAAGACTGACTGCAAGTGTCAATAACTACACACAACAGGATGATGCATTTCAAATTGGCTATACTAGGCAATACCTGGCTATTCTAAGATTAGCTCAGTTTATAGTTTGCTTGAGATTTGTAATCTCTTTTCTGAACTGAAAAATTACATGGCATATGTACCTGTATACTCTTTATCTACTGCTCACCCCAAAAGAGGAAAACGACAAAATAATTTAAAAAAAAATAGTTTTCAAATACTAAGCACTTGCTAATGGGGGAATGGCCAGCTGATTAAATAATAATAATAATAATTAAACGGGAAACATTGCCAGTGGCTGGCAAACTGTAATTTACATTCGGAATCCCATTACATAAATCCTTTCTTTTTATTTTTGTGAAATGCAGGTCACTATGGCTACGGAATATCAGTGGCTTCAGCATGTAAGCAGTATACACATATACAGCTTATAGTAAAAGGCAAGGATTTTAAATGAGAAATTAATTTGGATAATTTGTCTCCTACTTGTGCCCTCCTCCCATAGTTCCTGCCAGCAACATGTTAATATATCATACTAAGTAATTGCTAACCCTACATGCAGATTATTCTGCCATAGAACAGACACTGATCTAATTAAACAGAGCTCTTCTCTCCTATCTGTGTTCGCTCCTGTATGCTGATTAGGACACCTATGAACAGGGAATGACAACCTTCAAGCTGGGTAGCTTCAGGAGGGCGTCAGAAAGACAGAGAGCTGCCTCAGAGATTAAAAACAGTATAACAGATTACTGACTGATGCCTGTCTTGATAACTGCGCAGGTCACATTGCAAGCAAAAAAAGTTTAACTTGATGCAACAGTAAAGCCAAGGTCATTCACACTGTATCTGACTGGCCTATAATTCATGACTTTAGGGATGAATTGTGATAAAGGTAATGAAATAAACATTTATATAGCATAGTTCAGCTTGTACTATGTACAGTAAGTTATTACATCATAGCCCCATTATTAGCCTTCCTCTAAATATTATCTTTTATTTTACAATACTGTATGAGACCATTTATCTTACCTAACATTACTTGAGCACAGGTTTCATACCATCAAACAGTACTGCTTTGGAGAAGAGGAGACCTAGTCAAGTGTTCCTAGAAGGACCAAGACTGAGGCTGCATTCACACCGGTTCTGTTTCAAACAAACTCGGTCTGGTTTGTTTACTTTGAAACAATATATCAATGTGCTTGCTGTTCACCCTTATCTGTGAGCAAACAGATGATTTAGTTTGGATGCGAGCTAAAGTTTTTTTTTTTGTCCCTTTCCATTTTTTTCAGGACCCAGTTCATTTGTGTTCACAATGCAGTTTTCAAGTGCCCTCGGTTAGTTATATGTAAGGTGACCATATGGCTCCGTGTTCAGGGTGACAGTTTGGGATAGTTCAGGCTTTTCGCCTCGAAATCCAATGCATTCTGATTGTTTATTTTATTTTGAATGGCGCTAACAATCAACCTAATACATTACTGTGCTATTAACTTGCTGAGCACATGGATGCAGTTCTGTACTTAAAAAATAAATTAATTAATAAATTTGCACCAAAATTATGGAATGACCTGCCCAGTACTGTAAGGGAAGCTCCCTCGGTTGATGTTTTTTTCGATTAAAAACAAATTTTTTTATAGTCTGGCCTATCCAGTTATCTAAAATGATATTCTATGGTCTCTATATGGCTTATTTTACTATTCGTACTTTTTAGCATTATTTATTTTAACTATTTTATGGGTATTATTGTTATTATTACAATTACTGTTATTACTTTGTTTTTTGTTCTTTTATTTTTTTTCTTCATGTAAAGTGTTTTGTGGCTGCCCTTGTTAAGGGGGCCTAAATTATTTCAATTAGACTATGTTTTTGCCAGTCCTGAAAGATGTGATTTCTACTGTTTTTGGTGGATCAGTATCTTCAGATTGAAAGACATTCATATTTGCAGGTACTGTACTGCAGTTATCCACCCAATTTTATAGTAACTGTAATGGAAATCAAGATGGCTACTGATCATATCTATTAAGGTTTGTGAGGCTGCGCAGTGATGTGTAATATGTGATAAGGCCCCTTCTGTCCACATACATCATATACATTGACAGCTGGAACCTTGCTCAACCAATCACATTGCTTGATTCAGGTTCCATAGCCACAGCTTTACCTCCTCTCTCTCTCTCTCTCTTTATATATATATATATATTCTGAATCAAATCCTTCATATTGCAAGTAGTTTTTGAGATTTGCTGTAAGAGCAATATAATATATAGACACTGCAACACCAGTTATTACAAGATGGTCTGTCAATTCCAGCTCTTTGTTCCAGTCATATTCTAAATTGTTTAACTGAACCAATAAAGCCATCTAGGCCCAAATTATTATCTAATTTGCTTGCAAAATTGTGCTTGTAAACCTGGGGCGGAATTAGAGACAGTCATGTTGGCATTGATTTAAGACCTGACTGGTCTGCAAGGTCACCCATAATTAAATCCAAGTTTATTGGTGCTGCCACAGCTACATTTTATAATGGCTAAGAAGCCACACTAATTTGGTTTTAAACCAGGCCCCAGGTAGACAAGAAACCACTTTTTATAGGTTACAATAGATATACTGTAAATAATATTTTTGGTGAAAAGTATTACCGTGTAATGCCATAAGCACCAACCTAGGTTACTGTAGTTGATCGTCCATTTAGGCAGCTTATGTATAAAAAAGGCGGTGGATAAAATAAACATCTTCCATAACACTATCAATAGGGTGTAGTGCCACCATGGGTAGACAGGAGAACAGCACTGATGTGACATGACAAGTCTGGAAGGTGTTTTAATTGTTTCGGACGGACATATGACATTTCCACAATTGATACTGCCAAAAACTGGGGTTAGAAATCTAAAGTGGTGTATGTTTGTTCTCTAGAATGGCCCATTGAGTCAACACTTTTAACACTCTTCCTAGTAAAACGTCAGTAATTTGTACAGTCTTGCCCGTGCTATCATCAAAGTTGATCTGTTGTCTTAGTCATCGTGGATCCTATTTGCCAAAAAGAATAATCAGTCATTTGTCCAACCCCAGCAATATGACATATTTAATTCAAATTGGTACTGGTGTTTTAGGAGGGGTACATATGGACAGCAGTTGACAGCAGTTCTTTTGGGGTTTTTTTCAGCCCCACTAATCATGCAAGAAATTATAAAACAAGCATCTGCAGCAGCAAGTGGATCCCACATAGAAATAAATCTCTGCTTGTGTTTAAATAGTCTAATCAGACAATTAAACATTTACTGATAAAGTTCTATTGGTGCCTTAACAAGGACTGGGGAAAGATGAAGAAATGTTTTTTATTGTGTAGTGCTCAGTTTTTCCAGCAGGTGTCTAGCTTCTCTGTAAAAAGAATGCATTTCTCTGAGAGTACAGAATTTGTAAGGGAAGATGTATGTATTTTGAGCCTGTATAAGCTTACCCAGCCAAGTAGGGGTAATCATCCTATGTGCAGTCCTCTTTAATACAGGAGAACTACCTTGTTGACAAATGTTACTGAAATGACTGGGTGCCAGCAATCTGGGCAATCGTGCTCTGAACCAGCTAGAGATATTACAGAATGTATTCAACCTGCAATGTGTTTATCAGTCTTCAGATGATTCATTAATTGATGCAGGTCAAGACTGAGGTAACTATGGAGGGGTCTAGAATGTGCCTGATAGTCAGAACGTGGTTATTTCAGTTGTAGCGATGTAGAACCCCTCTCCCCTTCTTTGAATAAGAAGACACATTTACCGAATAGCCACTACTGCAAGTACATACAACCCAAGAACTGGTTAAGAGTAAATTGATTCATTTGGGATACTACAATCATTTGACAAAAGGTAGTATGAATTATCTATTTTAGTTTTTGGTGTAATATAAATTTAAAATATTCAGAGGGGATGTAATAAGATCACTACAGGAAAGCATATTTAAATGTTAAATGTGAAAGTGCCAGGTGCACCTCTAATATTATGAGTAACTTTTGAGACATGAAAGAACAACAGTGTGAAGATTTATGATGAGACACATTTACAGTAGGGGTTTACATATATGAGCACTATAGGGACAGTACAAACATTTTTAAATTGCATCACAGTTATTTTTAACATGATACTTTTTTAATGTAAAATGGGTTAAGATGATAAAGTATATAAACAATAAGGATGATTTTCTATGTTCCATTACTAGTAGGAACTGATATGTTCTTACACTTGCTAAATTAGTTCTACTGTCTCCCCTGAAGCTCGTCTAGATCTACACAATGAAGGCAATTGGAGGAAATTATAAATTTTTGAATTTTTTAGAAAAGTACAATTTTTATGGGTGTCCTATTGGTTTCAGTGTGATTAAAAAAAAAATGCTTTTTTTAAATTATAACACAAAATACTACATAAATAGCAGCACAGCACTCAAAATAACCAAAGAACAGGTCGGCTATTATACAGTAGTTTAAAAAATTAAATAAATAAATAATAATAATAAAAAAAAAAAAAAAAAAAAAAAAAAAAACATGAGCTGCATTTAAAAATGTAGGTTACAACAAGAAAATTAACTATGAGTACCTGTGACAGAGAGCGAATGAATCCGAATCAACACTCTCCCTCTCGACCGGTGAGGGCACTGTACAACAGGAGCTGCGGGCTTCCTACTGAATGGTTGGGCAGTTCATCCCAGGGACAGTCGGGAGCCGGCCATTCAGGAAGAGGGCGGCGTTACAGTACCTGGAGTCATCGCCCTAGTACGGTGAGCGAAGTTTCAGTCATGAATTGTAGGAGACGTGATTGAACTAGCTATCGGAGGGGGCGGGGCTTAGGGTACTTTAGGGGGACGTGACGCCGTAATCGTCTCCTTTGTTGTGGTTAATGGGAGGAGACAAGGACGGAACCTTGAATGAAGTGTGGGTTCATTGAGTAGTATTGCGTTTGTTTTGCCAGGCGGCTGATACGAAGCTGGAGCTGCAGCGAGAAGCCCAGATCTGAACGCGCACGAGCACCAGCACTCAGAGCACCGCACCTACACCAGAGCACCCACTTTGGAGACGTGTTTTCTGTGGTTATTATTTCAGGACTGCAACCCCTTTGTTTTGTAGCTGGGAATACCCATTGCTGGGTAGAACCAGCTTTATTATTTTGAGTCCAGTTTTTGCTGGCAATACCCATTGCTGGGTAGAGCCAGCTTTATTATTTGAAACCCGGTTTAAAGGGCATTAAAAGAAACCTGACCGGTAAACTTTGTGTTTGTCCTTGGTTGGAGCACCTCAAATCACCTATACACCGGAGCACTACAAACCACTTTGCCACAGTACCATACTGGTAGTTTACTTTTGGTAAATGCCATTTAAGTTATAATAACAAGAGAATAAAGAGAAGATCTAGCAGCATGTGTGATTGCTCCGAATGAGAAACAATGCAGTCTGCTGTATAGTGTGATGGCCCCAACAGATGACAGCACAAGGTCGGGAATGCCACAAGAGCAGGCACAAAGTTGGGATCTGTCAAAAACCAATGCCTTTCTGTCTGGACACTGTCATTTTCGTTTAAAGTTCCCTTGTCGGCAGGCAAGGGTACAGACAGGAATGGGTTGCATTTGTAAAAATCAAGGTGATCATTCAAGTACACTCAGATATTTAAAAGGTCACTTGGCTGTATTTATTAATTTGTAATTTTTCAGAGTTATAAAATAAATGTAACAGTTAATAAGCCCAATGTTGAGGAAAATGTAAAGGCAAAGGCACATTTTCTGTGTTTTATGCTAAACTTTGTTAAACTGTTACAACTGCTTCATTTATTTCAGAAGATTTGCCTTTGCCTATTCCAAATAGAGCCAAATACATCATTTTTACACAGTGTCATTATTTTCAAAGAATGCAATAAAACAATGTTGATATTTCCAGCAACTACCGGTAAGCTGAATTAGAACTGGAAATTGGAACATACGTTTACTGGTTTCATGCTGGACATTCAGATAGGTATTTTAACCCCTGCAGAAGTTGAAATCAATTCCATTAATATAATTATGAAGACAAACCCATTTGTAGGTAGTTTTTTTTTAAAACTAGAATAACCATTTTTGTGTATTAGCATAAATAGTTTAAAACCAGTATTACAGCAATAGCTCTTCTACCAATAGCTTTAACTGTGTACAGTATAAATGATAAACCACAATACCATAAAGTGCATTTTTTCAGTACTGGTTCCCACAGTTCATTATAGTAAATTTCCCTTGATCAAACATGCAAGTTTTTCAATATTTAGGAAACCATTCAAGTTACAGAATAAAATAAAATATGTTTTGCAACACCTTAATGTCCAAAGTATTCACAAAGGATAGTCCGGGGATCAACATTTTATCAAAAGATATGGACTGGACCCCATCACTTAAAATGCATTCTAACTGCTTAGCTGAAAACTATTTGGATAATATGTATTTACTGTTTAAGTCCCATCACATGCTTTATAAGGCTAGTTGTGGTGACACTACATGTTTACAAAGCGACCAGACATGACAAGCCGTGCTTGTCTTCTGGGTATATATTTGCATGACACAACCAGCTATATAATTCAATGGTACTCAACTCTGGCCCATTGAGATCAAATCCAGTCCAGGTTTTTACTCCAATCAGGTTCTAATGAAGTTAATTGAAGATGTTAATAGGCAATTAACTAACTTGGTTGGACTAAAGACCAGGACTGGCATGGATGTCGAGGGCCCGAGTTAAGTACAACTGATATAATTCCTAATATTTCAAGTGCAAAACCAAGTTTCTAACAGCAGTGCAATCACTGACACGTATGCAAGTGGCAACTGGGACTAGATTTGGTTCACATCCACGTACAAAAGGATTTAGTACACTTGGTCCTAGTCCAATGATGCCTTCAACTTCAGTTCACAACATTTTGACTCTGTGAGCTATGGTTCTGTTTTGAAAAGAAATGGATATGTGCTTTGTACCCAAATTACTGAATACAAGCTCCTTAAATGTATGCATAAGAAAACTACTGAAGCCTTCAAGCTACTGTTATTGATGCTACACCCTGAGGACATGCACATATGGGCTTATATCTCTAAACCATTTGTATTAATTTACCATGATATACCTCTCCCATGCTACCATTTACATTGTGTGAAACATCGTTATAATTAGCAAAAGACTGTGCCAGTGTTGCTTGTTTACTTCTGAAACGTACATAATACAGCCATGTTGTCCCTCAAATCCACCCTCCCAGGCTACCCTCTTTCTACACAAATTAATAGGCAACTGCTGCTGATGCGTTAAATTGTTTTGCATTCGGGGCAGAAGACAACTGCTCATTTATTATTTTTATTAAAGCTACAGACCACTGTTTTATGTATTAAATTAATGTAGGCGCAGTGCTAAAATTCTGGTAGAAAATAGTTATATCATTACTTTTTAAAAATAATATTCTCTTGATTACTAATATAAAAGCAATTCATTGGTTTTATTATATAGACCAGGGCTTCTCAAACTCTGCCCTGGGGACCCCTTGTGGCTGCTGGTTTTCATTACCGAGAGCTCAATTACTTAACTAGACCCTTAAATGAACTAATAATTTGCTTAATTAGACCTTAAACAGTTGCAGTTCAAGTTACTTATCAAATGTTACAGATATCTCGAAATATGCAACTGTTCAAGAGCTGAAAACAAATAAAAAGGTCTAATAATAATGAACTAATAATTTGCTTAATTAGACCTTTTTACTTGTTTTCAGCTCTTGAACAGTTGCATATTTCGAGATATCTGTAACATTTGATAAGTAACTTGAACTGCAACTGTTTAAGGTCTAATTAAGCAAATTATTAGTTCATTTAAGGGTCTAGTTAAGTAATTGAGCGCTCAATAGGAATGAAAACCAACAGCCACAGGGGATACCCAGGATTGAGTTTGAGAAGCCTTGGTATAGACCCTTGTTTTCACAAATATTTACTGTTTCATCAAACATAATACACAGCTGGGTATAATATAAAATGTAGAAATGTAATTTTCATAATTTACCCCTTTGCTTTAACTTGCCAGTGTTTATTTATTTATTGACCCCAGTTGAATAGTGGAGGTTTCATGGCCTTGTAGGACCAGTTGTTTTATGCGAAAATGCTCTGCCCAAATAATTCTGAATTGGTCTATGTCTGGTTTAATATGGTGAGGAATAAAATACTTCCCTCAAATAAATTGCATACAATCAGGCCAGACGTTTGCAAGGTTTTGAATAACAATGTTATCAATTAAAAAAAATAAAAAAATAATAATAAAAAAAAAAAAATTTAATCAATTTCACCCCCATTTTTCCCTTAATTCAAAATTTCCAATTAGAATGCAGTGAACGCTGGAGGTCCAGCCCGAGAAGTCTCCTGAACTCATCAGGTGTCGGATCAGTGATAGTTGCTGAAGAGCGATTTGAGGAACTGTCCCCAACCAATTTTCCTCAGGAGTGCAAAGGCAACTGAAATGCTCTCAGACAGGGATTCTAACCACACTCAGATGATTCACCCTCCACTCCCAAAGTGCTTTTACTGGGTGAACCAGTGTGGGGCCGTGTCATCAGGTTTTGGAAATTGAGTGCATGTGCAAGCTATTTTGACAAAGACTCATTTTATAACCAGTTTTACCGATACTGAATTTCATATCCTTGCCTCCAGGCGTGTCAAGAGATGAGCTTGTCTTGAATGGGAAAGTAAAAAATATGGAACTGATTTAATAATCTTTTTGTTGTCCATGGCCTTTATAAATCTAAAACTTGAGAAATAGAGTATTCTGAGAACTTTGGGTGTGTTTTTATGTGTGCGTGAGAAGAGGGAATAATTGCAAAATAAACAAAACAAGCTTTCAAAATGTAAATGAATGTAAATGAACTTCTAGCTCTGCTCAGTAATCCCATGCCTGCGGTTACTCTGTTGGTGTAAACAAAACTTTGAGGCTGCAGGAAGAAAACATTTTGAAATGAAACAAATATGTTGAACTGAAGTTGTGTGCACGCATATGGAACTGATATTTGAATCCACGGTTAAGCTCCAGGAATAGCTTTCTTTACTAAGATAAAAACACAGATGGATTGTTGGTTGTTAGGGCAGATATACACACCCTGAAGAAATGTGGGTTTACCGGCTGTATATTTTTGGTTGTTTGCTATTTCTTTTTTTGTTTTTTTTTGTTTACCAGATCAAATAAAGGATTTCATTTCATACTTTCATATATTGTTGAATTTGTTACCTACCCTGCTGTGGGAGTGCTGATCATTGTCATGCAGGATTTGTTTCAAGTCCTGTACTGTGTGGTGATGCGTTGCCTCTGCACATATGGATGTCATGAGGTGTCAGCACAAAGGTATGCTATGATTTAATTGGTCTTGATCGCAGCATATTTGTGGCTGATCGTAACAATTACTGCACTGAGTATCAAGCGAAGAGGAGCTTTCACGTAAGGAAAAAAAAAAAAAAAAGATTATATTTTTGATGTTACAATTTAAAAATCAGCTCTGCTTTTGTTTGAATGGAACCGGCAGCAGCCTTCCTCTGCTCAGAAATATGACCGTTTGAATAAAAGACAATGGAGAGGTATGACCAGGAGAATTTATTCAACTGAGCAGCGCAGCCTGACTAAAACTAGGCCATGGACTATGAAAGCTGCCTTTTTAAAAAATGTTAATCCCATTGTGTGCATATAGATCTAACATTTTGCTTCATGTTAAAATGCACTGTGCATTATTTAAGTAGTATATAATTAAATATATGGCTTTGGAAGAGATTTCCACACAAGTAGACTAGGCCCAGAGGGCTACAAACAGCGCTGCACCAGCAAGAGAGTTTAACATTCTGAATTTGTCCACAGCCGATAATTTATTGGAACTCATCTGTAACAAGGCCTGGCACTGATTTATACGTTGATTTGAAAAATAAATAAAAGTGATAGAAACCTGTATTTGGTTTTAATGATAGACTGCTGCAGCGTGAAAAACTAAGGATATGAAACATTGCGAGGAAATTAGATATTATGCCCTGAAGACAACTGCAGCTACCAGTCCATTAATTATTAGATATTTATTATTAAAAATTTCTCTTCATGAGTGACTGCAGAATATTCTCGCTGTTGAAGCTGTTGAGTCCTGACATGAATGAAGTGTATGAAGCTCATTTTTTCGTTGTTTTTGCTGGGCGCTGACAGGGCAAATCTGCAGTGAAAGATTCATCACCTTTCCTATTTAAACACACACACACACACAGCATCACTAGAATCACAGCTAAATAAAATTGAGGGGCTGGCACTGTGAAGCTGGAGGGGGGAGGGGGCTGCCATCTTCAACTACCTGGCAGAACAAATAAATACATAAATACACAAATAAAAATAGATCTATGTTCTCTACTAATACACCTGAGAGAACATTGCACATTTCACTGTTAATGTATGGCAGAAATGTAATGAAGGGACTTTTTTTGTATTAGCCTTCCCCATTAGAGTCCGGTACATATGGTAAACACACAATGCAAAAGGTGTTTTTTTTCCCCCCAAAGTAATGTTTTATAATTTCAGGAGACATGCTACACAGCAATACTATTAGGATTTATTATTTTAACCAGTTACAATTCAGCTTAATTGTTAAATGTTCTGCAGCAACCACAAGCTTTTTTTTTTTTTTTTTTAAACAGGGAAGATTGACTGCTGGTATCTCTATGTTTCTACACTGCTAGCAGCTTGCCCTGTAAACACGTTGATTGTAGTCAGATGGCCATTCTCTTTCATTGAGTCAGTAGCCTTTTGATTGTACCAATTTTTAAAACAAAGAATTGAGGATTTCTGCTACACTGGGTTGAAAATGCCTTGTCAGTGTTTAAAAGCATTGTAAATTCTTACAATATACAGTAAAACCAAGACACACATAAGGACATTTCATTTTACTATCAGAGAACAGATGCAGTTATGGGGTATGACAGTTTTCCAGCTATGTTAACTGCGCTGCACTAATTATTAGTATTTCTGTTATTTATATATTCTGTATTCTTGAAGGAATTACAGTGAAACCCATAAAAAAGTCTAGCCTGGGGCTGGGAAAACATGTCCCCATAAACAGATGGCACTAATATCAACCTTGTCTTACATTAAAGCAAAACTGTGTTAATGGGGCTGGAAAAAGTGGTCACTATAGGCAGGTGGTCTGTGTAAACAGGAGGCCCATTTAACACACACACACTCTGCATTTTCTACTCACAGCACCCCTCATTATAATGCTTTACATGGAAGCCAAGCATGTTTCATGTTCTAACGAGGTATGTCTTATTATAATGAACATGATTATTAATCTTTTCCCCCATAGCCATAAGTTTTTGTCACTAGTGGCAACCCATAACAAGGATTTACAAAAATCTACCTGTCTTCTCTTATTTGTATACAGAAAATAAGTTTGAAGGTCCACATGTCTTAGCACCAGAATGTGAAATGCTTGTAAAGCATATAATGACCCAACTATAGTGTCCAGACTAAAGTATTGCAAAATATTGGAATATTCAGAATCATTTTCAATGGCTGAAGGCCAGAATTATTGAAAAAGATATGATACAGACACATCTTCAGACACTACTATTGTCAACACTGCAGTTGTCCTTTTCAACTCCTACGCAGACCACATATATATAAATTCACGACAAACTGAAAACTCTAAACAATCTAAGGAGGTGAATACTTCCTATAGGTACTAATATATATATATATATATATATATATATATATATATATATATATATATATATATATATATTAATTTTTTTTTCTTTTGATTTACAACCTACTCTACACTTTCAGTGTGAAAAAATGGGGTGGGGGTGTGAAAAAACAAATCAATTAAAAATAAAAAGCTGAAGAGATTTCATTAGATAAGTATTCACCCACTTTGCTATGACACTATTAAATAAGCTTAGGTGCAACCAACTACCTACTCAGAATTCACACAATAAGTTAAATGGATCCATCTGTGTGCAATAAAAGTGGTTCATATGATTTCAGATTAAATACACCTGTCTCTGTAAGGTCCCACAGTTGGGTAGTGTAATCAAAGCAAAGATACTACCATGAAGACCAGCTTTCAAAACAATGGGATAAAGTTGTGGAAAGGCACAGATCACGGGAGGGGTATAAATAGATTTCAAAGGCATTGAATATCCCTTGGAGCACAGTCAAGTCGATCATTAAGAAGTGGAAGGTATACGGCACCACCCAGAATCTGCTTAGAGCAGGCCATCCTCCCAGATTGAGCAGCTGGGTAAGAAGGGGATTGGTCAGACAAGCCACCAAGAGGCCATTGACAACTCTGAAAGATCTACAGTCATTCCATGACTGAGATGTGTCAACAATAGCTGAGGTACTCCACAAATCTGGCCTGTATGGAAGAGTGGAAGCCATTTCTGAAAAAAGCCCATGTAAAATCCTACTTGGAATTTGCATAAAAGGCATGCAAGATTCTGTGGTTCGATGAAACAAAAATTGAACTATCTGGCCTATATGCAAAGCGTTATGTCTGGCGCAAACCCAACACAGCACGTCACTCAGGTAACACCATCCCTACTGTGAAGCATGGTGGTGGCTGCATCATACTATGGGGTTGCTTTTCATCGACAAAGACTTGTCAGAGTAGAGGGCAAAATGGATGGAGCTAAATACAAGCAAATCCTTGAGGAAAACCTGCTTCAGTCTGCCAAAGACCTAAGACTTGGACGGAGATTCACCTTTCAGCAGGAAAATGACCCCAAGCACACAGCCAAATCGACTCTGGAGTTGCTTAAAAACAAGGAAGTGAATGTCTTAGAGTGGCCCAGTCAAAGCCTGGACTTGAAGATTGCTGTCCATCAACGATCCCCATCCAAGTTGACAGAGCTAGAACATTTTTGTCAATTTTGCCAAGGAGAATGGGCAAATATATATATATATATATATATATATATATATATATATATATATATATATATATATATATATATATATATATATATATATATATATATATTCATTCAAAGTAGGGCATTCAAAAATTTTTGGCAGGCAGTCTGCAAACAAGTTTTCAAACATTTCTATTGAAAGATGTCCACAGGTCATCTTGTGAAAGAATACAAAAAAAGATTTTATGACAAACTAGATCGGTGCAAAGACATTTGATTGGTATCAAAAGGTTTCTAATCAGAGTTTATCTTTGTAGAGGGAGAGAATAAAATGCTTAAAGACAAAACTATTTAGTCAACAGCCTCTTAACATTAGTTTATTATGGGAATAGATGAACACATGGGCTATGTTGGATTTAGATTGAAATGAAGTTGCGTTACTGTTCAAGATTCAGGCCAAGAGCTCTATTTTTCTACCAAATGAACTTCACAGGCTGCACTTATACCAAGTCCAAGGACGAAAAGGCTTTTTTTTTTGCCTGAAATAACGGAGGTAATAAATGGGCTGCCAGGCCTCCCTGCTGTGGCAATTTTGAGAGGATGATATGTTATATACCACTCTTTGCTGTTGAGATGAGCTTCAGACATCTCCCATTATTTATTACACAAGGCCAGTGAAATAATGTAGAGGTCACTGATCCTTGTGAAGCTGATGGCATTAATAAAGCTATGAGAGAGAGAAAGAAAGGTAGGGAGAGGGAGGAGCCTTTATACTGAATCTCTGGTACACACAAAAACTATTTCAGAAAGAGTCCCTGTTGTAATATACAGCTAAGGAACTCATTAAGAATTGACAAACTCAGGAAAACAAAAACAAAATAAAAAAGGTAAACTAAATGTTACCATTGTAAGGTACGATTTACATAATGAGTCCTTGAACAGAGTTCAACCTACATTTGAAGGATAATAGTCCTGTTCTTGCAGTAATGTGCACTTCCTGTTCCCAGGACCTTTCTTTGAACTGAGCTCTAACCAAGGTGCAAGAAAATCCTTTATTACTGCCAAATCCTTGGTGGTTTTTACAGTTACTGTATGCAGAACAAATCTAATTGGAGTGAGAACGAATATTGAACACACATAAACTGTTGAACGAAGCCCATTACAGAATTATTAAATCCTGGGTTACATTAATTTTCACATTTTATCAGCACAAGGAGACAATTTTTTAAAACATCACATATCATACGTAAAAATAGACTCAGCTCAGCTGTTAACTATGTGTACGCAATGCCCAACAGTGAATAAAAAAGACTAAAATGATTTAGTTTGCCAGTAGTCATTTGGGGTTTTCAGGTGCAATAAGCATCAGCACTACTATAAAGTATTAAAACATGTGAAACAGAGGTTTTCACATTACTTTCATAAAGAGGTAAAACTATAAGAAACTAGATTTTTTGATTTTATGATTCTAGATAAAGTTCTGATTAATGCCTTTAGCTGTTTTTATTCATTAGGCGGGATACTATATATATTCTTTGTGTGAGAACACTGCGGATATTAGAGGAAACATGTTCTGAATTTAAATGTTCTGCTTTCTTATAGTTCCCAAGGAATTTGGAGTGTTTAATGGTGGTGTCCTCTCTGCATGAAATGCTAGTTGGTATGTAAAGTCTGGCGTAATAAAATAGCATCCTCCACCCAGTGGCGTAGCCAGGATTTTTTTTCAAAGGGGGGATGTAGATTTTTGCAAATGGGTAATAATGTATATTAAAATGTATATTATAAAAATGTTTCTGTAAGTACAAAATAACTACACTCCAAACTTGCAATGAAATTGAAATCGCTCTATTAAGAACAGTGATAGCTCTCACCTCACAATCACATTTATGACTGCTATGCAGTTATCAAACAAAATTAAATAACAGAAAGAATATCATACCTTGCCTGATGTTTAGATCCCCAAGTCCATCCTCCTGTTTTTCTTTGCAAAATTGTTGAATACTCAGAGGTCATGGTTTTACAACAGCTATTTAAAGCATGATTTGCATGGGACTAAGAAACAAGCATCCTCAGAGTTGGTCAAAACCAGAGAACATCTAGTAACCTCCCAGAAGTGGATTACTTTTTTATCAAAGAAAGTCAGTAAATTCAAAATTAAATGCGATGTTGTGCATGATTTGTAAACAATGAACCAGGTTTAAATAACTAATTTTGTTGTACCTTCTTTTCCAAAGGTTACAATAACCATTTCGTCCTTTGAGTGATATGTATTTCCATACATATCTTCAAATGCACCTTTAAAAGCAATTATGTTACCAATTATGCTTTGTATTTTCATCCCCAATTTGGTTAGGCACAATTGTTGTGTTTTACTGAACTGTAGAATCCAGGACACACTGTACCAATTTTCTAATTATATTATTGTTTATTGCGAAGGCTGGTATTGCTCTGAGGCAAATACCCCGGAAATGCTATATCAATTGTAACAGAAAACAGACATGGTCGATTTGCATGGGAGTAACAGACACAGTTTGAAATTTTACAGACGGTCCAGATGTCCTGTAAAATAATCAGAGGACCTTTGAGAAAATTATCTTGGATAAAAAGAAATGGACGGTTCGCATGGGACAAAATTTCACAGATGTCGATAAAAATTCCAAAACCACCTGTTTGTGATGATTTTTAGTCCCGTGCGAATCAGGCTTTAGATTGCACATAGTTACTGGTACACCTGGTGATCCCTGCTGGAAACACTGGTACTTGAGATGGAAAGGTTGAAAAACATTGGTTTAAAGACAGTAGGACAAATTAAAAAAAAAAAAAAATCACAGATTTTTTTCGTTCTTTTTTCCTTTTTACATAATACTAGGGCCTATTAATTTTAGACGTCTCATCGCACGTCAGTTTGAACAGTACGTGCACATGCATTGTTCAATCAAAGGAGTCGAAGGCTTTCTTTCACACGTCGTTGAATAATGAATTTTTTCACTGCCACTGACCCCACCCTAAACCTGATTCAGTATTTCAGTGTTCCAGTTTGAAATACATGGTGATAATGCAGAAATGGCTCTAGTTGTTACATTTGTTCCATATGGTTTTTTAAGCGATATACTAACAGTAATAATTATGGTACAAAATACATCTAAACATCTCAGCTACATGAGACTGATTGCTTGCATGTTTTTACTTGGACTACAGATGCAGAACGGCTCTCCTGTTGCAAGATGCAAAAAATTGCAAAAAAATAAGAAAAATGCATGTGTGAAATTTTTCCACTTTCACATTTTTAAAGCACCCTTTCTTTTAACAGAAGTAAAAAATGTAAATAAAAAAAATAAAAAAATAAATAAAATAAAAATAAGCCAGGGCTAAACACTGAAACAAATTGATTACACATTATTCTTTTTTTTTATGGTTCAATTCACACATTTTAAGTTGGTATCAGATTCTTTCTCATACAAATCCTAATTATAATAGCAGCAAAATATATATTATTTTTTTAAAGTACAGTACATTCCATCTATTCCACAACCAAGAACATTGACAGTTGTAGCAGTTGTTTTTGGAGGTAAAATTACATAAATAATTAAAAACAAACTCGTTCTCACTCGTTCTGTATCGCTAGTAAATGTAATATATTGTGAGACAGCTTGCTCATTAAAGTCAGTTCTTTGAGGAGCAGACAATTTACAGTGTTTATTTAGAGATACCAAGACATTCAGTAAGTAATCTGTGTATGTAGAGTAAAACATTTAACAAAAGGCCCCTCTTACCAGCAGCATAAAGCCACAAAGGTTTTTAATTGTTTGGTAGTCTACCCAGAATAATTGCAATCTGTGTACTGTCTGAGCTTGTGTGTGCACTGGTCCGTGTCTTATTTTTATTACTATAAAAAAGGTGGCTCTATGTTATTAAATCTCCTGCATGGTGACAAGCTCTTATGGAAGTGTATTGATTTTGAGAGGCAACATTTTTTTTTAGATAATAACTGAGAAGAAAAAAGAAACCGGAGATTAATGAGGTTGCACTGTTTGTTATGATATTCTCTAGGTTATTGCCAATGGTGGCATAATTCATATATAATAAAATAAGACCATGCAATTGAAGAAGCAGAAATGCTGGTTGATTGCTGATGTACACTTGGTTTAAAAAAGTGTATCAATATATCTTACATCCTTGCAAATTATGATTTCTTCCAACAATAAAACTCCACTATACAGCTGGTTTTACGTGTATTTTGCGGTCTCTTGCAATACTAAGAGAAAAGCCAGCTTGATGTAGAACATCTACAATTCTGTTAAACAAGGCTGCCTGCAGTACCTGGTTATAATTATGGTTCAACATTACAAACAATTGTGTATTCAAATACAGTGTAAAGCCTTAAAATGTTGATTCGTCATGCATGTTACATAAAGAGTGCATGTTACAAGAAATATTATGGTAATCTGGAGCTACAATAAATATTATTCAGCCCTGAAACAAATCTAAGTGAGTTATATCTAACTAAAGAAATCCCACAAACTTGACCCGTTGTGCACTAATTAGGGCTCATATGTAAAGTTTTGAAAGAACCACATTTTATAGAAAACATTTATTTTTTTCCATTTTACTTTCAGGTAGTCTGTTACACTTGCACTTCCTTAGTCGTTTCAACTCAGTAATTTACTTATGGAAAAGCATATCGGTCACGGTCATTATCGTGTTTAATACCATACAATCGATGAAGACAATTTTATCAAAAACGAAATTATCAAAAATGGTACTTTGCAAAGGGATAGCTTTCTTTAAACTAGTAGTATAGTATCAGATATACTGATTTTTTAATTTGTGTGCTGTAACATCTGTGTCTTTAAAACTTGAACATACAGTCGCAGACACAAGTATTGGCACCCTATACTAATTAATTACAAAATACAAAATTTCTGGTAATTTAGCAATCTATAAAAATTAAAAACAGCACCAGTAATTTCAAACATTTGTTCATGACAAAGGCACTGACACCTTTACATTAAGTCTGGAAAACTTGAATACTAATTTTAAAATATATTCATTGATTGAAAATCATTACACGGTAATAAAGCTGCTTTAGAAAGTCAATAGCAAGAAAAAAATAGGTAATTATTTCCAACACCTGTTGAAGGTGGTGGTTTTGGCAACACAGCAAATAATGGTCAAGACCAGCGTTTCCCAATCCTGGTCCTGGGGACCCATTATGTCTTCTGGTTTTCATTCCAAATGTGTTCTCATATGCTTAATTGAACCCTTCATTGAACAATTCATTAGCTTCATTAGACCTTTTGTTTTCAGCTTTTAAACAGTTGGAGATTTCAAGTGAACTATACAATTTTATAAGTAACTTGAAATCAGTAATTTTGTAAGAGCCGAGAACAATTAAACAGGTCTAATTAAGTATACTATGAGTTCAAGTAAGGGTTTAATGAAGTAATTGAGAACTCAGCTTAAATGAAAACCAGAAGACACAGTAGGCAGGAATTTCAAAACCAGTGTTACTGTATAGTAACAAGAGCTTTAGTAGCAAGTGATTTTCAAATGAAATGTGTTAATTAAATCAATCAGTTAATGCTTTGAAATTGAGTCGATGAGGTCGTTAATGAACACATTTCTCGTTAAAAAGCTTAAGTTGCAGGTCACATACATTACTTCCTGTCTCAACAACTTGATAAGGGGAACTCGTTTATCAAAATGCATGTTAATGAGATCAAGAAAAAATAATGGAAGCATAATTCGCTGTTATGGAAATTAATAGCATACAGCGAGACGGCTTTCCCACCAGTGAGCAGCAGCCAAATGGAAATAACAAATAATGGGAATATCTATGTTGTGTATAATGTGTAAACTTCATTTCAAATTGTGCGTTTTGTCATGCAGAATGTACATTTATTTAGAACACTTCACATCTGCTGTGTGGGTAAAAATCAGACGACAAGGATTACAAAAAAAATAAAACAAATAAATTAAACCCCATTAGTCATTTACCCTCACTCAGGGGGATATTTTGCTACAACTTACTATATACAACTTTTAATGTGCATTTTACAATCTTTTTTTGGTTAAAAAATAAATACCGTAAGCCAGCTATGTATATTGGTTGGAATTTATTTTCTGATGATGACATCTACTTTTGTGTATTTTAGTATGTACAGTTGTAGACTATAAACAGATAAGTTTCAAGTGCCATTGGTGTTTGTGGTTATTTATTCCAATACACAATTTGTTTATAATTAATTGCTCTGTGGATTCCTCTAAACATGCACTTTCCCATGGCACTTTGTTCACCTGCGCGATATATAAACTCAACATGAATAGAAGTAGCCTCCGAACACGTACACGATTATAAGTACATTTTATATGCATACAAACGTGAGAAGGTGAAAGTGTACATTGTACATAAAGTGTCGGGGGAGTCTGACAATATTACAAATAGGCAGTGACACAATTCATGTCAATGATCTTGAACGCATACCTAGAGCATCACAGTGTGTCCTAGACACCTGTTCTTCGTTCTTGTGTGGATAAGACACAGTTGTTAAAAGCCTAGGACACATTGCAAATCAGCAATCACCTAAGGAAACTTTACTGAATGTTGTTTTCTATACGGTAAATAATGGTGTACCATTTTAGCAATACAACAAATGTGTAAGGGTACAAATTGATCAAATAAGTGAATCTCATTCATAACCAGAAGTACAGAAAAGGCTAAAATATTTTCCTAATTACAAATATTGAATTATCGAGGTAGTCTGTAAGAAATTAACCCTGGTCCTGTACACTTAAATGTCTGTTTCAAGGCAAGTTATATACTCTTTTGTTAATTAAAACCCTCTTTTATCAAGTGCAAATGAACTCCTGATAAATTATGACAATTAAGACAGATTTTCTTTTAAATTCCCACGCAAACAAAAGAAGTAGTCGCAAGAAGCACTCTAAGATATTAACATTATTTCGTAAATCAACATCATTTTGTAAATTACATTAGAACGATTATTTAATAAGGAAATAGGCATAACAACTGCTTGAAAATGCCAAAATCAACGCTACAGGACCAGGATTGGGAACCCCTAGTCAAGACAAAGGAACTACAACAAAGGCGGACACATGAAATAATAAAGCAGTGGTGCCAATACTTTTTTGTTTTGGTAAAGATTATTTGTTGAAGTACTAGAAATTGTGTATTTTGCTTTTGGTTTCATTAAAAAGTGATTAAAGTTTACTATATGACTGTCCTTAATCAGTTACCATGAATTATGGTAAAATAAACATAGGGTGCAGTACTCTTGTATGTGACTGTATGAGACCTGCATGTATGTAGAGAAAATAAGTGCATGACAGGTAAGATTTATTTCACAACTATAAACCCTTTAATAACAAGCCTGTTCATGCATACATGCTACACATTAAAACAGTCATGTTTCAAAGTAGTCTGGTTAAAAAAATAATTAGAAAACCAATCAAAAGCCAACAAACCAGTCGATTTTATAAACAGAATTTGACAGCTTAATTATTAGTCCAAATTCAAATTTCCATATACGGTAATCCAAACCGAAATAAAATGTCAAGTAAAACAGGTAACAATGCAATGCTGTACTTACTTGAATACACTTAATTGCTAGCATACCTGTAAGGGTTTACTGCCTAACCCAATTATCTTAGGGACTACAGAGTACAATCTGAACTTCCGCACTGCTGTTCGTGTGGTCTTCACTTATAATAAATATCATCTTTAAATTTTTTAAATTCAAAGTTAAACAAGTTATGTTAGTCACCATCAGTGGTTTCAGGGATTACTGGTGTGACAAGGCAAAGCCCCACTCAAAAGCCTAGTAACAATTTTGACTGGATAGGTTCTTTGTTGAAGTTGTGCAAGTGTTCAGACAAGTTGGGTGTATAGAAAGATGTCTTAAATAAGGTTTTCAGGGAAATATACTAAACTTAATGTCAATCCTTTGAAGTGTATGTACTTTTCCATAGTTTATTTGACATAATTTCAACAACAGAAAAAGCCGTCGGCCATTACAAACAAATGCACACTTTGAGCATGTTAACTAACGCATTTCAAAAGTTCTTCTGCATTACATTCCCATGATGTAGAGAAATTATTCTCTGGAACTTAATTTTTGAATTTTTTTATTTCGACAGAAAAAAAAACACACAAAAAAAAAAATAAAACCAAAACTCAAAAAGCACTGGATGCATATGAAATTGAATGTTCAAATAACTGACACTGGAGATGTTACAAAATAAAACAACAATTACACCCCACAGTAGGTCTATTGTTCCCTTATACCAGTTAATAAGGTTAAAAAAAAATAATAAAATTAGTCTCCATTTGATATCCATGATGCACTGAGCCACACGGCCGGATAAACCATCCCCTTTCAAGTCACTGGTGGGCATACCTCCATTTGTGCCTTTTTTGTTTTCAGGAATGTTTCCTTTGGACACAGAAATCCCACATTGCTGGGGACTGTGAAAAATCAGACGGCAGACAATCATAAATCACTGTCTAAACTGTTTGTGACAATGGCCTTGTCTTTTTGCCTGACATGATTCTTTGTCCTATATCAGCCAGTGAGGGCAGCTTCATTTTGTCCATGTTTTTGCTGTATACATTCAAGAAGATTCCAAAGACAACCAGAAGCCCACCACACACATACCTGGGGGGGGGGGGGGGGGACGACAAAAAATAATAAAAAAAAAATTCAGCTTATCTGACTGTAATATGTACAAAGCAGCACAGAAGCAACTCTGCTCGTGGCTTGGAATAAATATTCAGTACACTTGGTTTTTTGGGATCTATGATGTATGTATCTAGTGAAAGGAACACCCTTCTCCTTAAGAAACTCAAGTAATAAAACATGGTCTGGTGACAAGCCATTAGAAATTGTTAATTTGCAAAGTTTTCCTGAAAATATCATCAGTGTAAACACAGCATCATCGAACAGTATTTTTAAACGACAATGAATATGTCGCGTGACTATATGGCTCACACAGCAAGTACAAACACAAACTGGACTGCAACGAGGGCCTCTTTTCTGGTGAACGGAAGTGCACAGTAGACAAAACTATTGAAGAATTGAGTATATATCAAGTAATTATGTATAGTAGTTGTTTAGCAATGAAGACGCAAACTATTACAACAGGCTTGTTTAATTACGAATTCAGATTTTATGATACTTACTGAATTGTGAAAGGCTTCGAGAAGAACATAAATGAAAGCACGATCGTCATTGCCTTTCTCCCTGTTGTCACTGAAAAAAAAGGAACAGATGCAAGTATTAATCTGTCATAATGTGAATTATGTGTAACTTTCAGAGCGTTTACATGAGATGTTATCTGAAAATAAAATTAACAGCCTTATGAAAAGGTTTCCATGACTTGCAGACAATGCAGATTTAGCTGATGTGTACATCTCCCCTTTAAGACATGTCTAATAAAACAGCCTCTACCAAAAATACTGATTATGACTGAACAAATTCATGATGACTGCACCAATATTTTCAGAATTAACTGCAAAACCAAAATGTTAGCCTTAAGCTGCTCCAGATTATATCTTTCTGCACTTTTTTCTGTTAGATAACCCCACTGGCAAATGTTACATTGGTTAAGCCTGAAGTTAAGGCCACACTATGCCTTTTTACTATATTAACTGCCTTTAAACCGGCTTAAAAGTGCTAAATACGGTTAGCGTCCACACTACGCAGTGTTTGATACTGTACTCAAGAACCAGACTTGAGACCACCTCGGTAGTCTCGAGTCCGGTTCTAAATTAGACTGTACCAAGTAGTGCGGTTTGTCAGAAGTGTGGACACTGCAATACCGAACTACACTTTCTGTGTATCCTTCAATATCCTAAAATGCTTTCTGATATGTGTTGGCAAATGGACACTACAAAAACAGTACTCAATAGGCACCTGAAGGAGTTGAGAACGACTATCAGTATACTGCTGTACAATTTTTAGGCTTATATGTTGTAAAATGGTGGATCGTGGAATGACGAAATGAAGGCACTTATTGATATCTGGAGCGATTAAATCATTCAAGGATAACTTCAGAGTTCAAAACTAAATGCTCACATGTATGATAAAATGTCTACTTGCATGCAAGAAGCAAGCTTTGGTAGAACGCCTAACCAGTGCAGGTGCTTATGCAAAGCTTGCCTATTGTGAGACTGCTGCTGCCTTATCCATTGCTGATACCTTGCTCTAAATGAGGTTACTCTTACCTGTAACAGCAACAAGAGCACCAAACAGCTTGATCAATGCAAGTACAAATGAAATTCCAAAATATCCAGTGAGCGAAAAGGAAAATGCATAACCATAGGTCTTCACTGGATGCTGCAGAGAAAACAATGTTACAATAAAATGAAGGCAAGATACACAACATGTTTTTACACTCATGCTAGAAACTTATTCTCCACCAAGTACATATGTCAGTAATTTGAAAAAGTAGACCATCATGAACCACAGTACGTACACAGCAAACAGAATAACTTCACAAAAAAACAAATGTGGTGCTTACAATACTGGCTTCAATGGCTCAGTCATTCAGTTGGCAATAAGTATGACACACCTATGTACAGACTGCACAAGGAATATATGTAACAACAACTAACAACTCATTTTGAAAATATTTAAATCATGGAAGCTTTTTTATGATGGCAATATTAACCTAGCAGCATCATGTTAGTGCTCCAAATTAGGACCACACATGCTATAAATTCCTACAAAATCTGCGTTAACGAAAACACAGACATAATCGAAAGAATAATGCGGAATCAGGTGCTTTTATGGAAAAAAATTATATATATATATATATATATATATATATATATATATATATATATATATATATATAAAGAGAAATCACATTTGAAGGGAAAATGTGAAACTTTTGAAATGTTGTACAGTACAGGGCAGGCAGTCCGTGCTGCAGGGCGGGCATTAAACTACTTTTTTTTCCATAGAGCGGGTTTTCTTTTCACTAAACTGCAGACAAAGTTACCTCACTAGAAGCAGCCTATTAGAATGTCAAAAAGGCCTTTTACAACTGGAAAAACCTAACACCAAAGTTGTGAGTAAGTAGGTTCCCTAATGACTTCTACAAAGTTTTCAGTGGTGATTGATGAAACAACAGACAGTCGACTGCAGTGTGCTAAATTTAGTCATAGGTAAGTTCATTTAAATCAATTGGTTTATTTTTTTTATTTGCCGTTTGTGTCTGTATGTGCCGTATTTTCAGGCTGTCTTTGTCAATTTGGACATCTTACTGTATGCTTCTTAAAATAAAAATAAATAAAAAGCGAGAAACAAAGTGTTAATTTTACAGCATAGTGCTTAATTTCAGAATGTTTTGTTGAAATTGTTGGTATCATTTCAGTCAAATTCTGAATAAAGATTTTGCAGATGACTGCATCAAACAATTTTGATTTAAAACAAAAACACAATTGCATTTTTTTAAATGGAACAAGAAAACAATAAATAAATAAATCAGTAAACTAGGACTTGCCAGCAACTGTACAGCTTCCAGTACCAGTAGCAAACACTTTAGCAAATAGTGCAAAATGCCTTTTTTACACAGTAACCATGACCCTATGTGCACTCTCAGGAGTTATACGCCAGTTTTACATTTGACCTTTAGGAAAGATCAGAGGTCACATACAATAAAATGTTTTGATAGAGCATACACGGGTTACTATGTCTGTTCCATAGTAACCATGACCCCTATCTGCACTCTATAAGGAGTTATTTTTATATAGTTTTTTTTTTTTTTTTTTTTTTTTTTTATTGTAGAAACTTCCCTCGAACAGCCTTTAAAAGACAACCACACTAGGATCAAGTGTGCCAATTTTTGGTTCAGTCAGACTAGCGGTTTCAGAGACAAAGTTTTTTTAAGCCAGTTTTGTATGTTGATGATGTCATCCAATGTGGCCAGCATGTTTTATTATTGTAGAAACCTCCCTTGAACAACCTTTAAAGACAATCACACTACGATCATATGTGCCGTTGGGTTTGTTTCAATCGGACTAGCGGTTTGGGAGAAGAAGATCTTTGTAGTATGTGACTATGACGTCTGTACCGTGCAGTTTTTAGGTCATGCAGCATGGCCACCATACCACACAACTGATGGACTATCCCTCAACAACTATACCAAGTTTCAGCACTGCAATAAGTAGTTTTCAAAAGACACATTTGTACATTTAGGAAAAATGTTTTTTTTTTTCATTCCAATATGGCGGTCAAGCCATGTGACTTACAACATATGTTCATTAGCATTGTCCATCTTCCCATAAGCATCTACCAAGCTACCGAATCTGGTGAGTTTTGACGGAAATAAATAATAATAAGTCACAGCAACAACAATAGTTTCCTAGCCCTGTGGGACTGGAAGCCTAAGAAAACACTGTATATCATTAAGACAGATTACCCACTGTACAGTAACCTTTGTTAGGCACTCAAACATTTAAAAAAAAATAATAACCCACTAAAAGGAAGGACAAGAAAATGCATAATTCATTTTTAAATTAGGCGAGACATCCTTACAAAGTTAGAATGATGTTTATCTAAACTTAAAGATTTTGGAATAAAGATAATAAAAGGTGAATGCTACAACAGTGGTTATTAATTTAAAAAATACGGTTAATTTACATACCTGAGCACAAAATGCCACCGCAGGACCCAGTTCACCAATGCAGGACAAGCCCACTAATATATACACAAACCCTATTGAATAGGAATATAAAACCTGAAATAGTAAAAAATAAATAAATAAATAATAACAACAACAACAACAATAATTTGAAAGCTGTAAACAAGTTTGAAAACTTGGTAACATTTAAGTGTGAATATTTAATACTCCATTACTTATACTTTAATTAAACTTTTACAGATTTGATTCAGTTTCTCTAAACTGTATAGCAGATGAGTGCAAACGTTCACTTACCATTTCAGAATTAGAACCATTGTGTAGCTTCATTGCTTTTTCTTGCACATTTCCTATCACAGCATCTGCACAGAGAGCGAGGGAAATGAGCAGCACTCCTGTAGAGAAGACAAAAAAAATGCATAAGCTTACATTCATTTTTTTTATTTCTATAATTCTGTATCAAATTATATAATATTTATATTAATTTATAATATATAAATGGGTAACAGTATTCTCTGCAAGTTTGGACAGTATTTGCTCTATTTTTAATTCCATAGTTATAAAACCTGTATTTTGCATTACAACATGAACACAAGTGATAGTAAAATGGCTTTATGGGGCAAATAGGTGCCATGACCACAATGCTTTAGGATCTACTTTAAGGATGGAGCTTTGTAATTCTTTAATTTGTTATGCAAACAGTCTAAAATAGATCAGTCACAGAATGTTGTGAAAGTAGATTATGAAAAGAATAAAACAATTTTACTAGTTAAAGTGGCAATGAGTTGCTAGGAACCCTAATTTACCCGCTCCAAAATGCAACAAGTTGTTTCTTGCTAGTAAACCATTAATTGTTTCACTTAAGAACAGTTACCTTTGAACTTACACTTAAGTGCTAAATAAGAGCCCATGAAGTCACAATTAAAGAAACCAGTTTTGTTTAAAAAAAAACAAACAAAAAACTCTTAAATAAACTCTTAAAATAAAGCAAAGCAGCTTGGGATGCAATTTTACTCCAACAGCCTATGTTAAACAATTGCATTTTTAATGATTTTATGTAGCAGGACATATATTTTATCTGCAGATTCTGCCATAGTGTTCTAATATGTGTTTGGAAAGTAAATTTAGTCTTTAGTGAATATGAACTAGCTCATTATGCCTGGGGCATAAGCATTTCTATGCATTTATCATTTTAAAGTGAATAACGCTGTACAACAAAGTCATTTGACTTTATATAGTCTAAACAGCTTCTGAAGTACATATTTACATGACACAGCCACGAACCGTACATCTTGTTACATACTGTTCCTGGATAGAGCTGTACATAAACATGCCTTTCTTTCAGCTGTTATGTGAATGTATTAAAAAAAATAAATAAATAAATACACATTAAATAGTGAGCTTGGTTACAGTACATTATTTTTTATTTACTATTTGCTGTACTCTACCATTGTATAGAAAATATGACTTACAAAACTCCATGTATATTGCTATTTTGGGATGGGATGTATAATGCATTACCTGTCACATTGAAGTTGGGGGCTACTTTACTGTCAGACAGAGTGAACCAAATTAGACCCAAACTCATGCATACTGCTGCAGACACATCAAGAAGATTGTAGCGCTTTCCTGTAAAACAATAAACACTTAATAAAACATGGGGCACAATTTCATTTTTGCAACACAACCTAAGTTAAGGTCCCTTTAAATGAGAAGAAGGGGGACTTTTTCTGCTATGCCCATGCTAAACAGTCACCTTACGTTGGCTCCCCCGTTGTATTAAAAGTACGTCTTTCATTCTAAAATATACAAGGTTATAACATGTTACACTATGTGACCCCATAGGGAATTGTTTTGTAAATTGAGGATGGGGTGTATTTATGGCTTAATGCCCAAATATTTAAGGATAAAAACAAGCTACTTGTTCCCCATACTTGTAAATAGCAGGTTCCATTTCAGAGATTACAGGTAGATATCCAGACAGTGGATGAAAGAACATAAATATGAAGTCTAAAAATGTTAAGAAAGCTCCTATTATCACAGCAAATGGAGTTCACAAGATCCATTATTATCATCAGCTTTGCAGGGAATGCTACATATCCAGGATATAACGTCCTGTTTCAATCTCAAAAGTCAATTTCTCGCTTCCTTGTTATAACATAAGCTATTAAGAACTGCACTGGTAAATCCTTTCTTGGGATTTATAAAGGACCAAATGAAAGTTTAAAACAAAGCAATACTGTGTACATAATATAATTTTTAATCCCTCAGAAGCTTGTGAAGACAAAGGTCTTTGTTCTCAAGCAAGTAAGCCATATTTTTTAATTTTACTTACAAGTAGCGGAATGAGCACCCAAGCCCATTCTTGATTCTTTTTTATCCAAATAACATTTTGCAAGAAACACCTAGAAAATCACATTTCAACATGATTTTGATAGAAACGTTAAAGTCAGAGTACCATATGTATGAATGCCTCCTGTTCAGTTTGACATTTTTAAACAGGCAACTCTTGCTTCAGGATTTAGCTTTTTTGGCTAAACACATATACAGGGTATGTATTTGAAACCCTCTTTGTGGTTTGTAATGTAAGAAGGCTTCAAATTACTATTTCCTCTGTGACACAATGTAAAATAGCATTCCTCTTTAGCATAGGAATGTTGTTAGAAAACTGGCATTTTTATACCACTTTTTTTTTCCCCTTCATCTACATTTCAGAAAGTTATCAAAGAAAAGTGAGTTTACTTGCTGAGGCACTTTGACTATAAAGTGTAAAAAGATCAATAAACAATGGCTATTAATTTGCATTCTTATATCATTGCAACTCAATTAGGCAACATTTGTGAAAACTGTTGAGAAATTTCAACTAGTTTGTACAGTATATTTACGTATAATGGACTTATGATTAATATGTAAAAAAACATATATATACACACACACACATATACATATATATATATATATATATATATATATATATATATATATATATATATATATATATATATATGAATGTCTGATAACAAACTGATAACAGTAACAACATATTGCTTAGCATGTTTATAAAATAATGTATTTCAAAATGTGCATTTATATACTGTATAATCCTACAAACATGAAGCCACTACTTCAAACAATGTAGAATGGGTCCTTTGGAAAATCCTGGTAAGCTTGCGGTAACTCAAGGCACAGCATGGTATATATTATCATGCGGTGCAGCTTGAAGTGTAAAATCAATACTTTTTTCCAGTACAGTACGCTAGAGAGCCTTTAAGAATTTAACGGGCTGTGGCCTTTGTTCGTTAACAAGATGATTTCTGCTTTAGATTTGTTTAATACCCCCCTCCACACTCCCTCTGTAGGGGTACTGTATTATTTTGTATCAGCCATCAACTAAACTACAAAAGCTGCCCATACAAATGCCACTTAAATTTTAATGTTTTTAAATTTTTTTTTTTTTTTTTTTTTTTAAAAAGGGTGTGAAAATTCTTAAGTAAAATATATATATATATATATATATATATATATATATATTATATATATATATATATATAAGATTATCAATAGCTGCAAATTATTTTGGTCAAGTTTAATACTACTTGTTACTAAAATTATATCTAAGATGGATGATTCAGTGGGTTAAACTGCTGTCCACTCATGCAAGCAATCCACACACAATCAAATATATTGAATCTCCAGTTAAGTTCTACAGCCCTATATGGTTTACAAAAATTGTTTTAACATATTTAAATTTGTGTTGCTTAAAGGCCTATTTCAGTTAGACTGTGTCCAGTAATTGTATGCCACCATTACCAGTTTCTAATAACATTTTATTATTATTTACTTTTTTGGAGAAATGCACTTTTAGAATGTTAGATATTTCATAAGTCTGTAGTTTAAACTTGTTATTTGTATTATTTTAGATTGCAGGGTTGTGTGGTTTTGAACAGTACTCTTGCGTGTTATTGTGATGCAGTTCACATCAATCTCAGATCAGACCTTATAAGAACAATCAAGCTTGAGTGTATCGTCAGCAAGTAATCTTAACAAGTTTCTATGTAGATAACTGTAACTAGGAAATTCCATAGCAGTTGCTATTTTGCAAGTTTAAGCGTTTCGTAATCTTATTTAAAAACATATTTCATTAGTTATGTTGTTTGTGATAAAAACAAATATATAAAAACACACAAATTTGGTATTTGTCTTGGTTATTGTTTTACTTGGGTCATTGGTGCAACATAAGGATAATTATGTTAATCTATTTATGCTAAACATTTGACACAAAAGATGGAATTGTTTTGGCCCATATATAAGCTACCACTTTATTCTACTCCAAAAAGAATACAGTAAGAAGCAATCTGGAGTTACATACATTGGCATAACAGCATAGGTGTCAAGTAGATGGGCCAGGCTCTTTGTCTGGTGCAGAAAGATGGACCAATGTAAAACTGTACTATATTCTTTGAACATCAAAACGTTCTCTTTGAGCAGTTGATGTTCGCGACACATACCAGTCATTAAAGCAACTGGGTAAAAAAAAAAAAAAAAAAAAAAAAAAACCTAAAAAGGTACAAACATTACACTAGTGCTGGAAGTTGTTGCAGGATCCCATATTGCTCTGTACAGACAGACGAGTGATGGTCCGAGAAAAATACGTAAGTATTCTGCAGCTACCATCCCTGTATTAAAATTAGGGTATATCACAGGGATGCAGCATTATTACTGACTCCTCCAAAAAAACACATTCACTTTATTTATTTTTATTTTTTTGGTCACGATTTTAATGGATGCCACTTGCCATGTTTTCTTAAAAAAAAGTAACCATTGGACCAATGCACTGTAGGGAATATGACACTGTTGTGGTAGGAGCTTTGTAAAATAACTCACACAAATGGGTTAGTTTCCTTATACGATACCTATGATTGAACTTGACCTTGAGAAACACTCAATACTGTTTGTGTATATTGAAAACAAAAGCCAGTATCTTCAAATGTTTGATCTTCAGGATATTTAAACAGTGTATATGGATTACCTTGTATAAAAACTCCCCCTATCATAACAGGAATGAGTTTACAGCACTTAAAGATGACTTGCGTGGGGTAATTCAGATAGCCCAATGATGTATTTGACAAACCCATTGTAGCCACGCTTAAAAAGGCTATCACCATATATGTCTTTCCTGGTATTCTGAAAGAAAAAGAACACACAAAGCATTTCAGAACCAAAGTATGTAATCTGTGAGTAGTTTTAACCTTTAACACAATATAATTTTATCCTTTAACTCTGAGCTGTTTACATGCAGTGAAAATTAGGATTTTGTTGTAGGATACCATTGCTGTCACCTTGAGCCTGCTATCCTACTTCTGTATAGCAAAGACACAACAAATGATTGCCAATAAATCATTCTCTGACTAATAAAGAACTGACCAGGTCCTATGCTAAGGCCAATACGGAAAAAGCTGTATCGACTTCATGCTTACCTTCTGCTCTTGTCCTGTGTGAGTTGAAGCTCTACCAATCCAAACACTGAGTAAAAACCAAATTGCACTAAAGTGAGGTACCATCCAAATGGCTTAAACCCTTCCACGGAAAAAATTAGTTCCTGTGGAAAGCATACAATACAAATGAAACAGACCTGAGCACAAATAACCAAAACAAACTAAATATAATATTTACCACTGACTAGTTACTGAAAAGCTGTACCACATAATTACTGTACTTTAAAATACATGTGTACATGGAATAAAGAAATGCAAGCAATAGTAGACGGTTATAGCATTAGAATATCAAAATATGAGAAACATTGGAAATATACACTCTCACAGATTCCACCCAGTGTACAAATCGACCTGTAGTTGTAAGTTTGAAAAGTTTAATTAACTTTTCTTTTTTACGGTTCTAGGTGTTCTGGGCCATTACACTGAGAATATCTATATACAGTATGACACAAAACAATACTTTAAACTGTTGACAATAACTGCTAAAAAGTAAACAAGGGAACAATAGCTGAGAAGAGGGTGTGTTCAGACCTTGCTTTTAAAGAGGAATGCTTGCAAGGCTCTGTCGATAAGGTATAAGATACCAATGTAGCACAGCTTACAGGCAGAGTGTTGCTAGCATAAAAAGACAAAAAACACCTAAATGGCATGGGACGACTGTTCAATACTACCTTTTTAATGTTTGGAGAGGTGACAGTCTATTCAAGGACATCAACATATTAAATAAACAAAGGTCCAAGCCTGGCAAAAAAACTGCCCAACCCCAGTCTCTCTACTATTTTCCCCATATGTCCCAATAGTTGCAGGACATTGTATAAAAGTGTATTCCTATGTTTTTTTTTGTTTTTGGGCTGCCAAACAAAGCACCAATAGCTAGTGCCAATCTGATGGTCTTTGGTTCACACATAAATGTACAATGGGAGGATATTCAGCAATTTTAAGGGAATGCTTAAATCGCTTCAGCAAGGAAACACGTTTGTGAAATCAATTGTCCACCTAAAATTATTATATTATGTGCTCAGTTCCCTCTCTCGTAATTCATTTAAGGTCCTGACATTCCCCATACATTTAGTAAAATGTTGTGTTATTGTATATTCTTACCTGCAGATAACCATAGATTAAATAAAACACAAAGACACCAACAACGCAAATTGAAAACTGGGCTGGTTGACTGAAACTGCTTAGGTTAATTCCCAGGACTCGCAGTTCATCCACAGACTTGATATGTGGTGACATGTCTTCAGTCTTGGAGGGGATGCTGATGGAAATGTGTTTCCTGGAGTTGTTGTACTTCAGGTCAATAAGCCCAAGTTTGCCACTCATTGTGTCCATTGCACTGACAGACATCCAATTAAAATATGTTGCTTGTGAGCTGAAAAGCAGAAAAAGGGTCATTCAGTCAGATTACTGAACAGAATTGCTAGTGTTTTGTTGTGCTCAACTCTTCTAGAAGTCAATTATATTTTGGAAAATAATTAAGATTGGAACGATAGGTCTTCTGTTTCACCTGAAAATTTTACAATACATCAAGAAATACATTAATACGGGTCTGCTGTCTCATATGTTTTCGTCTGAAAAAATAATGCATATTACTAAAGATTAAATGCACTCATTTAAACAATCTGTTATGAATAGTAGCAGCCTCTAGTCATCCAGTCAATATATGAATGTGACTATCAGTTATGGTAGTTTGCATAAATGCAATTTTCAAGAAAAAGGGAATAAATCGTTAAAAAAAATAAAATAAAAAGTGGCATGAGTACGTAGTAACCCGTATATGGACATACATTTCCATGGCTTACCTTTACACTCTGGGTAAGCTACACACTCCGTGCATTGGAGCGTTTTCCTTCAGTTCCCGAAGATCCCCAAAATGAAACATAGCCATAAACTTTAAAATAGTCCAGAAAAGGGAAGATTTTCTGTTTGTATTTCACACACTGCCAATAATTTAACATTTGTTACGATATTTATATAGAACACTTTCGTTTTTAAAATATACAAAATGCATATGTTAAGTAAACAATGTCCATTCAGTGCTGTGAAGACCGAGCTTCACTTCTGGGATTTGATGTCTTTGAATTTCGTTTAAACAACAAACAAAAAAAAAACTAACATCACGATACCGACGACTTTATGTTAGAGCTAAATTGGGACAAATCCACGTGTGCATTTTAAACAGAAGTTCTACTATAATCACAGAAATTCCCTTGCAATGAAAAACACATTCAATGCTCACATAATAGCAACGCTACTTCCTGGTTGCTCCGTTTCCCAGCAGCAATGCAGCCAACAACTTCCTCTATACGACAATCGAACTCTGACCCCGTACCCTTGCACCTTCTCAGTACGTTTACGTGGCACAAGTATTCATAATAATAAGTATTTGGAATACTAGAATATTCCGAATGCTCTGTATACATTCAGGCGGAATTCTCTTATTCCTTTCATATTCTGCGTTTACATGGTAAACGGAATATCCCTTTTATGCCATTGACGCATGCGTACCTTGCTTCCCACTGCAGTGTAAACCAAGAGTGCTGTTTGTTGTAAAAAGCTGTTTGTGTGGACGTATATTTCTGTTATTGGTTTTTTTTTTTTTTTTTTTTTTTTTTAGATATGCAATCTGTTATTGAGATTGTCTAGTTGCTTGTGGGTCTTAATTCAGTGCAATGTGTTCACACAGATGTAATCGTAAAGTAATCGTCAATAACCTACAGTAAACAAATGGGCAGTAGAATAATAACCATATAAATAAATAAAGCAAATACTCTGTGTGTGTGTGTGTGTGTGTGTGTGTGTGTGTGTGTGTGTATATATATATATATATATATATATATATATATATATATATATATATATATATATATATATATATATATATATATATATATATATGTCATCACATGCATAGTTGCTTTTTCAAAGAGCATTTGATTGGATTTCTGTTATCGAGAGCTGTAATTGTATATAAGTACATAGATAAATGTATACTGTTTTTAAATTTAGATGTATATTTGCAGATCTAGCATTTATTGATATTTGTTTTCTGTATATTATTTTGTACTGAAATTGTATAGCATTTTATACTGTATCTACAGCGATACCTACTAGTGAGTCGCACTTTAGAAATTTTGAAAAATAAATAGGTGATATGTTTGTGATGGCTAATATATTATAATGTGATGACATACTCATATAACTTTTCCTTCAGTCTCGTCAGTCAGCTGGTCAGGGTAACGTTCTTCTTCAAATCTGATGTCCACCCCGGTGTGAAAGTGCACCCCTTACGTAATAAATACATTTTCCTTTTTGTACAGACGTGGTAAAAGTTTGCAAAGAGTAAAATGTACAATATGTGCTTGTTTTTTCTTCTAGTTTTAACATGTTAAACTCTAGTTTTTTTTTTTTTTTCCATCGTCTCTCCTTCCATTGCATGAAGTGCACATATTAAAGGCACACTGCTCTGCTGAAGGGGTGCACTATCTCACCTGATGCACTTTCACATGCTACATCGGGTCGGTGAAGACAATTTCCATTCGATTAATTTCGATTATGGAGAATGTATCTAAGCGCCCCACTGTTTTTTTTTTTTTTTTTTTTTTTTTTTTGCTTTTTGTTTTATAGTACTGTGCTTTTAAAACTTTAAATCGATGACAAACTTGATCCACGGTTCTCTCAAATCCCACTTTCATGATTTTTTCCGCCTCCTTTTAAACACTTCTGCGCGTCTCTGTCTCTTGCCATCAAGCTGTTTTATAACTTTAAAATCCCTAACAAAAGTGATTTCTCCTCATCAGACCAAAAGTAGCTGTGATCTTCGGTTTATTCAGTAACCTAAACATGCTACATTTATTGCTACACCCTTCAACAAGAGAGGTATATTTTGGCCATCATGTCTCATTACTTTGGGAGCACACAAAGGATCTTGCAACATCTCCTTTCTGGTATCTCTTGACTGAATACTGTCAAGAAATGGATCCGATCCAACATGCTTTTAGGAACGTCTGTTAAAAGAAACGTCTGTTTAAAGAAACAACGATAAAAGATATATATATATATATATATATATATATATATATATATATTGTAGTGATCTCGGAAATGAGGGAAACGAGACAGTAATTCGGATCTGAACAGGGCTTTATTTTAGCAGCACAGAACTGAATTAACAGGCAACCGAATGCTGCGCTGTTGTTACAATTCCTCCGATCCTATATCCCCAGCAATGCTAACAGTTCCCCTTTCTTTTTCTGTATCACCCAGCACCGTTTTGTGTCTCAACATGTTCTAATCTCCACCTCCCCTGCTTCTCATTTTCCAGAACTAACCCCTCCCCCCTTCTAGCACCCCTCCAATCCCCCCTGCTCTCTTATCTCATGACCTCTTTTTGGGGTGCTGCTGCCGTAACTCCAATCAGGATTGGCTCTCCAGTTCTGCCGCCGCTACAGAGCTCCCCCCTCAAGTCCCCACGTCCCGAGGGGACCGACAAAGTCAAGAAGCCGGCGAGGTGGACAGCGGTGGCGCCTTGTCCGAACTGATGAGTCCAGTCCCCTAACATCCACTGGAGCTGCATCAGACCCTGGTTTGACAGGGCTGATGGGGTTGGAAGGTCCGGCCAAAGGTGAGACAGGAACCTCTGGATGGGGCTGAATTGGTGTGTGGCCTTGGTAAGGGGCTAGGCGATCCCTGTGTAGGGCTACTCGCCGGCCTCTAGGGGGCATCTGTACTCTATATACAACTTCGCTCAGGCGCTCCAGCACCGGGCAGGGCCCCGTCCACAGGCTGTCCAACTTGGGGCAGTGACCCCAGCATCGTCTCGAGTTGAAAACCCAGACGAGCTCCCCTGCTTCAAAGTGTCGCCCCCTTGCCTGGAGATCATAATTCCTCTTTTGCCGGCAGCCTGCCGCCTGAAGTTGGTCCCGGGTGAAGCTGTGTGCCACCTCCATGCGTTCTTGGAGTCTCGTGGCGTATTCTGGACCAGTTGGTTCAGAGTCTTGCTCCGGTGGCTGTCCGAAAACCAGTTCTGGAGGAGTGCAAAGTTCACGCCCCAGCATGAGGAGGGCAGGTGTGCAGGCAGTGAACTCTTGGACTGCGGAGCGGCAGGCAAGCAAAATAATATTAGGCATCCCAATCACGCTGGTGTTCCGCCGTGGTAAAGGCCAGCTGGACAGCCAGCATGCAGTCGAACCGCTCCATGAGTCCATCGCTCTGGGGATGAAGTGGAGTCATTCTGGTCTTGAGTATCCCCAGACGCCGACACATCTGTGCAAATACGTGGGACTCAAAGTTCCTCCCTTGGCGAGGTCGCAGCTTGATGGGAGCAGCCTCCCCCGTATCGATTTCATGTTGAACTAGGTGAGTCAAACCGGCTTCTTCAGGGCTGCTAGTAAAGCTGTAGTGGTGCTCTAGTACCAGTTCCCGAAGCTGGGCCTGTTGCTCTGGGCTAAGCCCCTCACAATTCCAGTGCCAGACAGTGGTCACTGCGGCTAGAGCAGCATCTTCAGAGGTGCTGACTGGCCTGGGGCGGCCAGCGGGGGTTGCAGTTGGTCTGGTCGGTGGTTGCAGGGTGGACTCCGATGAGGTCAAGCCAGCTTTAGCCTCCGGTCCCAAGATGATCGCAGGGGCCACCAGAGGTTGGGGTGTGGCAGCGACGGCTGTAGTGGTGTTGGTGTGCAGCAAACTGGTTCGGGGACCCTGGGTTCCCTCTGAAGGTCAGGGGTTAGTGGTGATTTCCCCTGGGGAAGCCAGCGGTAGTGCGGAGCCTCCTTGGAGGTGGAGAGTCCCGGTCTACAAGTCCAGCTGTCCCCCCACGCTCTGCAGAAAGTCGAGGCCCAGGATGCAAGGGTCCTGAACTGCAGCTACCCATACGGGGTGATGCACCAGCTTGTCACCAACCTGGATTGCCATGGTGGCTTTGCCCCTCATCGGCGCAAGTTCTCCCGTCACTGTCTTCAGTTGGACTGACGTGGGTTCCAATCGGACGGTTCCAGGGAGGACATCTGGTCGCACCAGTGTGACAGTCGACCCTGTGTCAACTAGGGCTGTGCAAGGGGCCCCTTCGACCTGCACAGCGACATGGCAAAAGTCCCCCACTGAAGTCCGCCCCACGACTGCTGTGGCCCCTGTGGGAGATGGAGTAAATTGAAAAGTAGTGGCAGACTGAACACGTGCACCAATATAAAAGAAATATCACGTTGCAGGCCTGAACCGTCGCTCAGGTACGTAGTGGCAATAATAATAATAAAAAAAATGCCCCTTCACTTATTTATGTCAAATAAGCAACAAAATTATACTTTCAAAAAACGTTTTTTTGAATGCAAGCAGTACTCACGGCCAGCAACACAGTTCCGTGTCTTGCTTCCAAGGTAAGTTCGTAGAAGGACACAATAAACACAACAACAGCTGAAAAATCTTCTTTTCCGACTTGGCCAGAGGTACTCGGGGCTTTCTCCTGGTCACCCCGAGTACTATCTGGGTCTCAGCAGCAGTTACAGACGCCAGCAGAAAAGTAAATTAATAATAAACAAAAAAGACTATACCATAAAATGGTGACTGTCTACAGCAAACGTTTGGTTTTCTGAAATATATTAGCCTCTTATACTCTGCTAATAAAGTACAAAATATATCGTTCAGATAATATTTCTTTTACAATAAAACTTTTCTTTCACTCCCTCACGTTGCGTCTGCTCCTCCTCACACTCCCGAACCTTCTTTCTCTCTCGCATGTTGCGTCTGCTCCTCCTCACACTCTCGAACCTTCTTTCTCTCTCTCGCACAAACCCAATCAAAATGCTAAATCTCACCCCCAAATTCCACTACCTGTTGGCTAATAGGTTCAGAGGGGAAACCTGTCCAATAGAATTGTGTTTAGGTGTAGCAAACTAGTAAATGTGATTCTGGTGCATTCTAACTATGTTACAAGAAATACAACATTTTTATTTACAGGAATAGCGCAAATTTGCAGCAGGGCTACATAAAAAAGTATACCATTTAACATAGCCACCATGACCAAACTGGATTTAAGACATTAATCCCTTGGGTAACATACTGAAGTAACACAGTGAGAAAAAACAAAACAATGGGTTACAAATTATGTAATGAAGGTTGCTAGTATAAGTTGTTACTGACCTGAGGTATTGGATCCTGCAATTTACATATGGCTGTGGCAAAGTGCCCACCCTGTGTGTATTTTGTGTTGTATGTTGTGTGTTAATGTTGGTGTATAGTCATTGGTACACGGGATATAAACGGATCTGTGTAACACAAGTGTTTAAAATGTATATTTGTATTTAGACACAAGGATTATAATATGTGAGCACGGGAAATTGCACTTTATTAATTCACGTGCAGTTGTACCGCGACTCCAATTGAATGATTGATTAGCAATCGAGTCTTGGTACAGCTGCATAAAAGCAGCATATTTTCACCCACTCGGGGTTGTGTGTTCGGTGAGTGGAGAACAGGACTGGAGACTGAGGTAATAATAATAATAATAGTAATAATAAGTAAAATATCAGCTCACCGTGTTTGTTTAGTGTTAGTCTGTTTTGTTTGTCTGTTTATTTTGGCTACCAGTGCCGTGTCCTGTGTTTTTGTTTGTCTTACAACCGTTTATTTTCTGTCTGTCTGAGCACTATTAAATGCTGAGCGAGACCATTCGCTCAGCTCCACCAAACTCCACCTCTCTGTCGTTTATTTCCTGGTTCCTGTTTCTGATCTGACGTCCCCCACTACGGCCGTCTTTGTGACAATGGCCTACATAAATGTATTCACACTGTACATACAGTAACGAGAATAGCCGAATACTAGTCTTGTCTTTGTGACAAGCAGGGGAGAGGGGGCGGAAAACCTTAGCTATGAGGTTGTTAATAGGCTAGAAATATCCTTATCACAAAAAAAAAGCCACCTGATCCCAGTCTTAGTGATCTTTAAGGATTAAAATAAACCTTTTCTCTTGTGCTTCCAAGGAAATTATCTTCATTGCTAGAATATTTTACAAAGTTTTATTAGGAACGCCAAATTTCAGTAATTTAAATGTATTACAGAAACTCAGAAATGTGTTATTTTATTTATTATCTAAGAATTATTATTAAACACATATATTTTATATTAAAATGACATAGATTGATTGTGAAGAAGCCTAACTAACGATCTGATCTCAGGTTAATTATTTGGAGGTAGTGGGGTGGCCCCTAATGCCCGGGGTGAACACCTCACCTCTTCCTGGGTCTGGTTGTAGGGGCATCCTGCCCAGTTGTAGCCGTCCTCCTCACACTGGCTACACCAGTTTGCAGGTGGCACATCTGGGCAGAACCGCCAACGATGGTCCTCCTTCCCGCACCAGGAACACCAGGGGAAGAGGCTGGCCAGGTCCTCCAGCAGTGGCTGCAGCAGCCTACATTTCTTCAGCTACTGCTTGTCCTGCTTTTGCCGCTGTCTGCTCTTCTTTCCCATGCTTTTTTTCTCAAAAAAAAAAAAAAATTATCCCAAAAATTCCACAAAACAAAAAAATATATATATCGCTTTGAGCCTCTAGGTGGCGCTATCCCGCTTCTGATGTATGTGGCAGGCATGAGACAATCTGCAGTTCAAAAAAATATACTTTTATTATAAATAAACACAAAATAAAAGTGCACAAGGGCAAAATAAAGGGATTTAAACACAAAAAAACAGTACAAAAAACAAACTTACAAAAATAAAGGTTTCCAGGCTGGGCAATGCCTTCACTGGATGTAGAATTCACAAATCACAAAAACCACAAACACCAACCTGCTTCCTCAGCTCCCTCTTCTTAAATGAGAAGCAGAGGCCTCTTTTTACGTCATGTGGCTGGGCGCTGATTGATCATTAATTAACCTAATCAACCCCAGCCACCTGAACATAATAAACGCAGGCAGGTAGGGGAAATTAACCCCATCCCTGCCAATTTAAAAAGGGCAGAGCTTTGCTCTGCCACACTCTCCCATTCCAGACCACTCCCCAGCCCAGGCTGCAGGCGTCTGTAGTGATCACTTCCCTTCTGTGGGGATCCAAGGGGAGACCCGAGGCGTAGATTGCCAGGACGTAGCCACCATTCCAGTGTCTTCCGGCATTGTCTGAACACTCGCACCAGCCAGTACCGATCTCGGACTGGGTACACCTTGAGCATATTTACCCAGGCTTGAAGCGGGTGCATTCAGCCCTAGTGGAAGGATTCTTCAGGTGGCTGCCATCAGCCCCAACAACCTTTGATATATTCTGACCTGTTGGAGAGCGACCTCTCTGAATAGGGAGAGTGTGGCCTCCAACGACTGAATCTTGTCTTCCGACAGTGAGGCAAGCATGCTCACAGAGTTCAGTTTGATCCCCAGTGGTCCCCTGCCACTGGCCCTGCCTCTGCCTGCTTGTCTACTCTGGGGTGGAGGGCGGTGTTCAGGCACTTTCACCCCGGCAGGCTGCATATGCCACCATGCCACCGTGAAAACTTGGAGGCGACCTCCGTGGCCTTGTGGGATCTCTCAAGGCTCACATCAATGGTCACCCCAAATGTCTGCCCCGGTGTAATAGGGGCATCCAGTAGCGCCACCTTATTGGTCTCCACGAACTTGGCTTGTGTCAACCACAAATGCCGGCGAGTGGCTGCCAGCGACCTCCTTGATGCCTGACCTAATTCCCCTATTAAGTCCGTCATCGCCTTAGCTACCGCCTGGAGCTCCCCCATGTTAGCTTGTGTAGCTCTCTCCTGTAGCCTCTCTGCCAACTGGTTCTGGTAGAGCACCAGTATGGCCATGGCATTTGCTGCTCTGGCCGACAGTGCTGCCGATGCATAAGCTTTTTTAAGCATCTCATGTCGTTCTGCACGGCTTGGACGGACAGGTTGGGTCCTTATCCCCCTTAGTGAAGGTGGAACCTTGCACCAAAATCGTGACCGTGTCCCCGATAGTGGGGAATATGCCTAGGCCTGCTTCTTGGGCTCCTGCAGAAAGAAGCAGAGACTGCTGTTCTGGAGGCTGAGGGTGCAGATGCTGGTTGCTCCAGGAGGAGCGCACAAATTCCAGGAAGTCCTGGCATACAGAGAGGGAATGCTGTGGGTGCCCTTTTTGTTCATGGAAGCAGTTCCCCTTTCTCTCTTGTTCTGCTGGCCAGGGAACGTCCATGGCTGCAGCTGCACGCTGAATATGGGCCCGGAACTCTTCCTTCTGTGACACGTGTGGCAAGGGCGTTAAGGAGCCTCCCACTGTGGCCTGCCCGATGGAGGTGGCTGGGTCCGAGACATCCGATCTGGACGCCTACAAGGACAGATCACCTGGGCTAGAGGGTCTAGGCAGAGGGGATGGGGAATGAGACTGTGGGGGCTGGGGCTGCCCGGTGGTAGGGGGTAGCCTACCCTGAGATTTCAATAGGGTCTCCAGCATGGTCTGCTGAGCCCTACAGTCTCTGCCAGCTCCACAAAGTGCCGCTCGACCTAGCTTGGACGCCTTTGAGGTGACTGTGACGGTGAACGTCTGTGCCTACATGGGGAAGGGGAGCGGTGCTTGAGCAGCAACCACCTGTCCCTTAGGGAAGGGGAGCGGTGCCTACGCGGCGACCGCCTGTCCCCTGATGAGCGTCCCCTCGAGTATTACCGCCTCGCCGGTGGCCATCTTGCCTCCCTTGAGAGGTGACTGTGCCTCTGTACCGGTGGTGGGGTAGGGGAGGGTAACCCAGATGAGTGTGAGAGCTCCCTGGACACTGTAGCAGGGGGTTTGTCCTGGATGACCTCTGCAGAGGCTCTTGGACCACTGATCTCATTCTCCCCTGGTTGGAGGAGAGAGACTCTGCTGGGAATAGGGCTGCTCTCCGACGCTTAGTTCTCCTTGAGAACTTCTGACATGGAGAGCAGTCCAGCTCACCTGCCAGTGCTTTGGCTGCATGTTCTGGCCCAAGGCATCCGGCTCAGGACCGGTGCTCGTCCTGCCTTGGTAGCCTCGCCGCGCATTGGTCGCACTGGTGGAACCCAGCGGAGGACCCAATTGAATAGACGAAATGGTTTAGCAGATGAACTGCTGCGCTTGGTGCCGATAGTAACAGGGTCGGTACCGGGCTGTAGATGCTTTTGAGCGATTCACCGGTGCCGAATTAATCGGTAGACTGTTTACCGACTAAAACAACAAAACACACAGTTTTGTACAGATCACAAAGACTTTACACAGTACCTTTGACCCTTACGACACACAGTTGGGCTCTTCATATATACAGTGCCTTACAAAAGTATTCAGACCCCTGACCAATTCTCTCGAATTACAAATGGTACATTGAAATTTCGTTCTGTTTGATATTTGATCTTAAAACACTAAAACTCAAAACCAATTATTGTAAGGTGATATTGGTTTTATGTTGGGAAATATTTTTAAGAAAAATAAAAAACTGAAATATCTTGCTTGCATAAGTATTCAACCCCCACACATTAATATTTGGTAGAGCCACCTTTCGCTGCAATAACAGCTTTAAGTCTTTTGGGGTAAGTATGTATCAGCTTTGCACACAGTGTCGGAGTGATTTTGGCCCATTCTTCTTGGCAGATTTGCTCCAGGTTGTTAAGGTTGGTTGGACAATGCTTATGGACTGCAATTTTCAAATAGTGCCACAGATTATCAATGGGATTGAGATCAGGACTTTGACTGGGCCACTGTAGGGCATTCACCTTTTTGTTCTTGTGCCACTCCAATGTTGCTTTGGCCTTGTGCTTGGGATCATTGTCCTGCTGAAAGGTAAATTTCCTCCCAAGCTTCAGTTTTTTAACGGACTGAAGCAGATTCTCTTGCAGTATTTTCCTGTATTTTGCTCCATCCATTCTTCCTTTAGTTGTAACAAGATGCCCAGTCCCTGCTGATTGGAAGCATCCCCACAGCATGATGCTGCCACCACCATACTTCACTGTAGGGATGGTGTGTCTTGAGGCATGGGCAGTGTTAGGTTTGCACCACACATAGCGCTTTGAGTTTTGGCCAAAAATCTCTATCTTGGTCTCATCTGACCACAAACCCTTTTCCCACATCGCGGCTGGGTCACTCTCATGCTTTCTGGCAAACTCCAGACGTGCTTTCAGATGGTACTTTTTGAGTAATGGCTTCTTTCTTGCCACCCTCCCATATAGGCCAGTGTTATGCAGAGCTCTTGATATGGTTGACTGGTGCACCATTACTCCACTCCCAGCCACTGAACTCTGTAGCTCCTTCAAAGTGATTGTTGGCCTCTCTGTGGCTTCTCTCACAAGTCTCCTTCTTGTTTGAGCACTGAGTTTTGAGGGACGGCCTTTTCTTGGCAGTGCCTGGGTGGTATGATGCAGCTTCTACTTCCTGATTATTGATCCAACTGTGCTCACTGGGATATCCAAACACTTGGATATTATTTTGTACCCTTTCCCTAATCTATGCATTTGTATTACTTTATCTCTAACGTCTGTAGAATGCTCTTTGGTCTTCATTTTCCTTCAGATTTTGGTCTTCATTTTCTTTTAGATTCACAGCCTTACCAATGATCCTTCAACAGTGGGGTTTTTATAAAGAAAATGTGACAGCAACTTTAATGGTTCACAGGTGAAGGAAAATGGTAAGGTAATTGTGTCCTCGTTAGGGCAATTTCTTTCATCGGTGCAAACTGGGAGCTTCCACAGCACAGGGGTTGAATATTATGCAAGCAGGATATTTCAGTTTTTTATTTTTCTTAAAAATACTTCCCAACATAAAACCAATGTCACCTTACAATAATTGATTCTGAGTTTCAGTGTTTAAAAATAAAATATTGAACAGAACAAAATTTCAATGTACCATTTGTAATTCAGTGTTATGAGAGAATTGGTCAGTGGTACTGAATACTTTTTCAAGGCACTGTATATATATAGATATATATATATATATATATATATATATATATATATATATATATATATATATATATAGTTTAAATATTATACAGTTTCATGTTTTCAACAGACAGTTACAGTCAAAACCTCTTCACAAAACCAAAACTTTTTCTGTTACAATAAAATTGTTAATGAAAAAAAGACATACAAAGAAGACTATAAAGATTATCAATGATTATGGCTGTTAATGACTGCGTGGTTAAGGTAGATCTCATATCAATTTTTTGCTCTTTCAATTACTTGTTTTTGAAAAATGAATACACTTAAAATAAATGTTGGCAATATGTATTACCTTAATATAGGGTTACCCTTACACAGCAATTAATCACACATTATATCAAGGGATAGCTGACATCTCAAGGAATGCTTCTTCCTAATTTTCTTTATCTTTACTTTACTGCCTATTCCAGCAGATTATGTTCACCGTCCATCCACACAAGAGGTTAATTCACTTCTTGATCACACTATTTCAGAGTGGACAGCTCAATCCCTCTTCCATCTCAGATTTGATTGTAATGGTATTGCCTTTTGTACCCTGGGAGGCCTCCTACTACATTCGGTACGCTTTATGGCACTTAAATGGCCAGGCTACAATTTTTTCCATCTATTCAAAAAATACTGTTAATAACTCATATCGAATGGGACTTCTCTTTCAGCCTTGGCACTGAAGGATTTCAGTTTTTTATTGGATGCATGAGGGCTACATAGCCACTGTAACAAAAGGGTTAATTAATCTGCTGGAATTTACTGCATTTCCTGTAACATTGCACTCAGTGTGACAGTCCCTAAGAGATACAGACACCATATTTACAACCTTGTTAAAGTATTCAGTAATGCAGTCTGCATATACTGACCCCCTCCTCTATCTAACTTTACAAGAATAACCATTCATCACCTGTGATGGATTTGTGTAATATATCCCAGCCCTTTCATGAGGTCTCAGTAAATAGTAAAATAATCATTTATTGATTATTCGAAAATGTAAGTAGTATTGTAATGACTTAGTACCGGACCTTGGGTCTAAAATAAATAAGAGTGAGGTGGCAGATGTCAATGCTGAAGGGGCATGCAGAATATCTAAATTACCATCTAACCATGGAGCCTGAGTGTAACTTAAAATGAAGCAAGTGACCAATGAAAGTACCAGTGGCGAGAAAGGCAAATTAACCTCCAGATGAAAAGCAGAATGCACAGAAACTAGACTAAATGGAAGTTGTCAAGGAAGAAACTATGTAATGGGAAGAAAGACATGCTGAAGGAGATGAACGTTTCTGAGGATTGGTAATATTCAATCCTTCATAATAGTATCGTCTCCATTAACAAAGCTTTAACTCAAGGTTTTTAAAATACAATCTAATGTTCACGATACTTTTTTAGACAGTTATTGGCTTTTTCATGAATGTTTAATTATTTTAGTAATACAAATGTAGGGTAATATTACTCTAAATCAAAAAATCTAAAAACACACACATTTTAAATTAACCCCTTCTCTGCTGAGGCCCTGGTGACACCCTGGTGCCAAGTTTTTGTGGTTTACTTGGTCATGTGACCACAAAATACAACTATCATTGTAAACAAAATACAAAGAAACTTTTAAGCTGTTGGATGTGCCTGTGCCTATGTGTACATCTTTTCATTGGTTTTGGGGGGTTTACATGCTCTAGACAGATATAACAGGCCACTTTGACTTTTCCTCTTTGAAATATGCAGCCCACGGTCCAAAGCACCCACCCCAATTTCATGTGCTCAGTATGCCACAAAAGAATGAGTATACATTTTTTTAAACTGCACAAAATAAGGATTTTAGAAATGGGTAACATGACCTTGCATGTGTTACCCATAATCCTTCTGCAATTTGAAGTAATGCCACTGTATATAGCAAAAGTCACATGCTTTTTTATTGTATTTGAACCTGTGAATATGACAGATTTTGTTCCACTGTTAAAAGAACAGTGGTTTTGAATTGCTCTGAGTGTCCCGAATTCAAACATACTAAATATGTGAATCTTTGTATAGTTTTTCAAGCGTTTACAGGCCCTAGACTGAGACTAGGCCACTTTGACCTTTCCCCTTTGAAAAAATAGTACCCACTCTAATTTCAAGTGGCATAATTTTTCTGTAGCCCAAGGTAATGTTGCTGCATGACATAAAAACAAGTGACTGGGGTTTATTTATTCTCTCCCCTCTTTGTGAGGGGTGAAGAGGTAATCCATTAAAACCAAAACTCAAAGAAATGTCAAAGCCAAGTTTTCACAATTGCAATACAATATATTATTTACATAATATGAAGGGTTTATTTTATTTTATTTTTTAAATGGAGCAAAATAAAAATAAATTCAAACTGAGAACTACTATTAAATCATTATAAGGAAAGGGAAAAGAGAAAAAAAAAACTGTTTAATACTACAGTACACGTTTCTAAGAATCACTGATATAAGAATCAACCGCATATAGTGATCAAAACCACTGGGACAAAGTTATTCCTATGCTAACCATGCTAAAATACTTTTAAAAATCTGCTTGTAAGAATCATTTCGGGGGAAAATCATGTAATATGAAACTGTATCAAGTGCAATGACATGTACAACCAACAAAGCTGTTTTAAATCCGATCGCATCTTGCGTGATTAGGCACATACCCAGTGTATATACAGTATAATCCCTGGTCTGCAGTAATTCCCAGTTTATGTATGTCAACATGGCAGGAAAAGGAAAGATGTATGACTGCATTGTCCAGGTATTTTTTGTGTTCTCTGTTATCTGTTAGTGAAAATTTGTTTTAATAAAGTGAATGCACATTCATTGAATACATACTGAGTACAGCAGTGTTATTGTGGGATATGCATGTAGATGAAGGGGGATTGTGTAGCGGCGTGGTGGTGGTGGTGGGGTGGAATTGCTGAGCTTTGCATCTCCACTTAGTGAAAAACTGTGAGATTTGCATCACAGATGCTTAAATGCAGTGGTAGTCCTGACAGTAAAATACTGCACTGTAATGTCATTTTAATTCAAAGGCCATTACACGTAACACTGCACAGCAGTTCAACTAGGCACCCTCACAAGATGATCGCTTCTCAAGTCTATTGTGGTAAAATAGGATTCTGCAACCTTGAGTAAACATAATTGTGATCATATAACAAGTTACTTACCCACAAGGACTTGTTTGGATTGTTTTGATGTATTTTCCTCAGTGATTGAGCACCATTGATATTTGTATATTGTATTTAAACTTCTGACGCGCAAAGGCGCGTTTGCTAATTGTAATCATATCGGTCCGCTTTTAAGAATCAACTGCTTATAAGAATCAAATCATCCGCGACGGATGTGATTCTTGGAAACGGAATGCACTGTATAAATCGGAAAAAAAACAACCCCTCAAAAAAAAAAAAAATATTGTTGTCAAATCATAAAATCATAAATTATAATCAATATCATTATTTCAAAAGAAAAGAAAAGAAAGAAATCAAATAAACAAGAAAAATATTCAGATGAAATGTACAGCAATGAATAAAAGTTTTGTGGGAAAATGATCTAATAGTTGCAACTACAGTACCTCCCACACACTTGATACATCACAATAGTGTCATATGGTGACAGTCAGGAGCAGGAAGTATCTTCCCCTACCATCACATCAACAAAACAAGATGTATGCAAATAGTCAGATGTTACTTCAAAGCTAATTTCATGAAGCACAGCTAGATAAAACACCTACTAATCAAAGGTAAACTTTTTTCATTATCAATCCTCATTGAAAAGAAAATGAAAGTTACACATAGATTGGTTTAAATTCATTCAGGATGTTTCACAGTACAATACTGTGGCAGAGCAGAGCTCTGCCCTTTATAGATTGGCAGGGATGGGGTTAAATTCCCCTACCTGCCTGGGTTTATTGTGTTCAGGTGGCTGGGGTTGATTGGAGTAATTAATGATCAATCAGCACGCAGCCACCTGACATAAAAGGAGGCCTCAGCTTCCCATTAGAGGAGGGAGCTGAGCCAGCAAGCTAATGGTTGTGCTTGCTGGGGTTTTTTGGTTTGCTATTTTGTGTTCTTGAATTTAAGATCCAACATTTCTCAGCCTGGAAACCTTTATTTTTGTAAGTTTTGCTTTGTGTTTTGCTTCTTGTGTATAAATATCTTTGTTTTGGCCTTTGTGCCCTTTTGTGTTTATTTATAATAAAAGTATATATTTTTTGGAACTGCAGTCTGTCTTCAGACCTCTATCCACTCGCCAGCCTGTCACAGATATAAAGATAGCCACTGTTATTATCACATCAAATATATTTTATCTGTGTATGTGGCAGAGCACAGCTCTGCTCTTTAGAAATTGGCAGGGATGGGGTTAAATTCCCCTACCTGACTGGGTTCATTGTGTTCAGGTGGCTGGGGTTGATTTGATGATTAGTTTAATTAATGATCAATCAGCACCCAGCCACCTGACATAAAAGGAGGCCTCTGCTTCCCATTAAAGAGGAGGGAGCTGAGGAAGCAAGTTGGTTTTTTTGGTTGTTTGGAAAGTTTGAATCCAGTGAAGGCATTGCCCAGCCTGGAAATTGTTATTTTTGTAAGTTTTATTTTTGTTGTCTTTTTGTGTTTAAATTGCTTTGTTTTGGCCCTTGTGCCCTTTCATTTTTGTGTATTTATAATGAAATTATTTTTTTGAACTTCAGACTGTCTCTGGGCCTCTATCCACTCACCAGCCTGCCACATTTGGCGTCAGAGTGGGATAGCACCACCTAGAGGCTCAGAGCAGTATTTATTTTTTTGGGGGGGAATTTTTGGGATCTTTTTTTTTTTTTTTTAACATGGGAAAGAAGAGCAGACAGCGACAAAGGCAGGACAAGCAACAGCTGAAGAAATGTAGGCTGCTGCAGCCACTGCTGGAGGACCCGGCCAGCCTCTTCCCCTGGTGTTCCTGGTGCAGGAAGGAGGACCATCATTGGCGGTCCTGCCCAGATGTGCCACCGGCAAACTGGTGTGGCCGGTGTGAGGAGGACGGCTACAACTGGGCAGGATGCCCCTACAACCGGGCCCAGGAGGAGGTGCAGTGTTCACCCTGGGCATCAGGGGCCACCCCACTACTTCCAGCGCCACCACCTTCACCACCATCCCAGGAGATGTGGGACTGGTTGATACACCCTGAGGCAGACCTCGTCCACGATCTCCCCATAGTTATCAACACACTGTGGCGTCGAGATGGGAAGAGGTGGGAACAATGGAAGGAACAACACCACCCGACGTCCTTCCCAGAGGTTGCCCTCATGGTGGTTAATTACCTGGCGGTAGACATGGGAGATGCCCCGGTCACTCCAACAAAGAGGGGTGAGCCGCCTTCCTGAGAGCCAGAGAGGGGTGAGCCGCCGTCCCCAGAGCCAGAGAGGGAGGAGGAGCCGCCGTCCCCAGAGCCAGAGAGGGAGGAGGAGCCGCCGTCCCCAGAGCCAGAGAGGGAGGAGGAGCCGCCGTCCCCAGAGCCAGAGAGGGAGGAGGAGCCGCCGTCGCTCCCAGAGCCAGAGAGGGGAGGAGGAGCTGCCGTCGCTCCCAGAGCCAGAGAGGGAGGAGGAGCTGCCGTCCCGAGAGCCAGAGAGGGAGGAGGAGCCGCCGCCGTCGTCCCCAGAGCCAGAGAGGGTGGAGGATCCCCCGTCGTCCCCAGAGCCAGATTGCGATTGCGGCCGGTGTATGTTGTACATGGGGGGGAGGTATGTGGCAGAGCACAGCTCTGCTCTTTAGAAATTGGGAGGGATGGGGTTAAATTCCCCTACCTGCCTGGGTTCATTGGCTGGGGTTGATTAGATGATTAGTTTAATTAATGATCAATCAGCACCCAGCCACCTGACATAAAAGGAGGCCTCTGCTTCCCATTAAAGAGGAGGGAGCTGAGGAAGCAAGTTGGTTTTTTTGGTTATTTGGAAAGTTTGAATCCAGTGAAGGCATTGCCCAGCCTGGAAATTGTTTTTTGTAAGTTTTGTTTTTTTTGTCTATGTTTAAATTGCTTTGTTTTGGCCCTTGTGCCCTTTCATTGTTGTGTATTTTTAATAAAATTATTTTTTTGAACTTCAGACTGTCTCTGGGCCTCTATCCACTCACCAGCCTGCCACAGTGTAATATAATGAAATTAAAGCCATCGACCTAATAAGTTATGTAATAACTACTTGATGAGCAACCCCGACTGAAAAAAAGCAATCCAGCTTTTTTTTTTTTTGTAACTATGTTTTTAATCATGATGTAACAGGTAACTCCGCAGCACAGAGAAAGCAGTGTGCATGATGTTTACTACAGTGTTGTCTGTGAACATTTGTTTTCATGAACATTTATTAGGTTATACTCTATTTTCCTGTCTTGCCTTGCTGGCCTGGGACTGTCCGGCACTGCTCTTGCCTGGTCCTCCTACCTCTCCAATCACACATACTGGGTGTCCTGGGATGGCTCACCCTCTGCCTCTTGCTCTCTTTTGACAGGTGTCCTCCAAGGCTCAGTCCTGGGACTCCTCCTGTTTTCTCTCTACACTCGCTCCTTGGGTCACCTCATTTCCTCCCGTGGCTTCTCGTATCCTTTCTATGTTTTGATGCCCAGATTTTCCTCTCCTCTCACCCCTCTGACACACATATCTTCCCATATCTCTACCTGCTTTTTGGCCATCTCCTCCTGGATGCACTTGCATCATCTTAAACTCAATCTTAATCACATCCTCTATCGCTGATCTCTTATCTCTATCCCTCTTGAGTCCACCACCCTCTCTCTCTCCTCATCCACCTAAAACCTCGGTGTCACCCTCGAACCCCCCCTCTCCGACTCCCAGCACATCTGTACTCTGGCACACTCCTGTTGCTTCTTCCTCAGCAATGTAGGCAGAATTTGCCCCTTCCTCACTGACTACTCCACATAGCGCCTAGTTCAAGCTCTGGCATTGTCCCTCCTGGCCGGCCTCCCTGCTCTTAATGGAATTCACTCTTCTAAGCAAATATTTTTTCTATAGGTTTAACTGCTTTAGTCAAAATTGCTCTCTAACGTAATTACTTACTGTATTTTTTATTTTCCCCAATTTTAATTCACTCTTATTTACTACCGACTTTATTGTATCTTATAACTGCTCTTATCTGTAATGCAATAATTTGTAACACCTGTAAGTAGCCCTATTTAAGGGCATCTGCTAATAAAGAAATAATAAAAAATAATACAGCAAGCATCTTTTGGTAACACTTTATTTTACGTATCTGTTATAGGTCCACCTCTGCTAGAATTTTACAAACTCTGTATATAATAAGTGACTATAAACAATAACAAAAATATTTTAAAAAATGGCAAAAGTGAATAACTGAATGACAAAAGCAAGGGCTAAAGACAGACAGACAGGCATAGAAAGACAAAATCATTTATTTTATATATATTGTAGCGAGGCAGGGAGGGGGTTAAAATCCTTCCTGCCAAACACACCTGCAAATACGTGTGTTAATTGTTTAATTGTTAAATTATCACCTGCACCTGGCAGTTACTGTAAATTAAAGCCAGGTGCAGAATTTAAAAAGGAGACAGCCAGTCTGTTTTGCACTGCTGACTAGAAGGAAGCAGGAAAGTCTACCTTGCTGCCGAGCAGTCAAATGGACGGTACTGGGTGTTACCCGTTCTACAGTGTGTAAAACAGTGTTTGTTTGTTAACAAGTAAACAGCTTAGCTGTCCTGTCTATAGTTTGTGTGTTCCTGTATGTTTACTTAGTGCTCGAGTAGAGCTAGGTGTTTATTTTGTTTTTGTTTATTTTTTTTATAAATAAAAGTGTGAGTAAAAAGAGTGAGAGTGACCATGTTTATATATAGACAATTAACCATATAAGGGACCATATATATATAAGGGACTTCATAAAAGATGAAGGTATTTTCCAGCCAGTAAATCACAAAAATTATCTTTTTTTTTTTTAAATCAAAAGGCTTTTTTAGAAAACTGATATCTCATTAATATGGAAGTTTCTCATTTAAATGCAGAATAGTTATTCCACCACCTTCATATAAATTTTACCGATTCCACCTGTCGGAAACCAGCATTTTATGATGGAAACAAGAGTCAGGTTAAAATAAGATAAAAGTTGGTTTAAAGCAGTCGGATAGAGCACATTTTTGACTACTTGAAGACACTTCAGATATTCAGGGCCAATGTCTTTGTTTCATATAAATCACTTGCAGTCCTGCAGTTTATAAAATAAACCATTTCATGAAATGAACTCAGGGGTTATAAAGAGTTTTGTCTTTGGCCAGATTCAATGTTCCCTGAATATTTAGAAATATACATATACATGAAAGCCATATTGCTATGCAATGTGGCTTTTATGTTTATGTAACAGGGAGAGATCTGTACTGACTCTGCTGGCGTGTTCACGGACTGCAGGAAGAGGGCGGCAGTCGCCCAACAACCGCCTGTGAGTCATGGCAGTGACACGGGGAGGTGGGAAAGTGGGTGTGTGGACTTTCCCCCTCTCTGAATGGCTGAGAGGCGGGTCTTGGGTGATTGTTGGTCCTATAAAATAACGCTCTGCTGTTTCCTCAGGTCTGCCCACTTAGACGCGCCAAGAGTGCGGAAGCTTTGATTCAGGACCGGGAATCAGCCGGGAGAAAAGAAAGATTCACAGCGAGACAGAGAGAGCGGGGAACCCTTGGGCAGACCCCGGCGTATTGTAAAAGAGCAGGCTAGATAGCCGACAGAATAGGACGGTGATCTGGGTCGTGCGGGTAGCGGCGACCGGGATAACACTGCCGAGTGCAGCACCTTTTATTTGTAGTTTTATTACTGTTTTATTTTCCCTTGTTCTTTTCGCCTTCTGTTTTCATTATTATTTCTTTGAGCACCTGCGAGTGCATTTGCTGTTCGTGTACCAGCTGTGGTATTTCCGTGGTGCTGTCTATCATCGTTGATAGGCAGCCCACGGTCAACAGTGCCCTCTGCCGGAGAAAAATAAGAACCAGTCTAAAATAAAACTGGGCACCTGTGTGGTGTTTCCAAGTACACCTGTCTGTCTCCTGGTCAGTGAATTACCCACACCCCTTCCACAGTTTATGTATAGTTAGATTGTGTATGAAGACTTGATGTTTAACATTTTTTATGGTGCCCCAGTGTTAAAATTGTCATCAATTTGCCAAATAGTTTGGATGTAAATATTTATGGAATTTGACATAACCCTTATGTAACACACAAGCGAAAATGAAATCTTGTAAGTAGGTCTGTGGCAAAGTGGCTAGTGGAGGGGAACAGGTATAGCGGTGATGTGATGCAGGAGTGACAGGCAGACAACAGTTTCCAGTGAAAAGGTGCTTTTATTTATAATCCAGGTCTGGTGACTGTTAAATAATAAATCCCCGGCTATACACAACAATGTGTAAAGCACGGGGATAGCAATAATAGGGCACAGTCCCGAACAAAACGAACACACGGTCACCAGTCCTGGGTGAGTGCAGACGTGCTTGTGGTGGGTGAAGACACTGTATTTCGTGACGGTTCCGTGCAGTGGTGATCCGGATTGTGCTGACCCTGGTCGACAGCTCCGGATAGGTGAGTTAACTGTCTGGTGGTGCAAAACGCAGACAATTACAAAACAAACACAACACGTAATTCTTCTTTTAACAACGAGAGCTCCTCTCTCGATCCTTCTCTCTCCGAACGTTTACCCAAACGAAGGACAAGATCAGCGTTACCCTGGCCCCTATATGTAATCCCGCATGATATTGAGATAAACGGTTGCAGCTGCCTTATTACTTGCAGCTGCCTCTCGTTTACCTTTCAAATCAATACGGTCTTACAACAGAGTCGCGCTTCCCTCCAGGCTGACCCACTTCCCTGACCCGGAAACGAACTGTCAGGCCAGCCCTTCCAGATACTTCTCCTCCCGTTCTTTAGCGCTCTCACAGGTCGGGAGGAAGATTCATCACCAGAACTCATCTTTCCGTCACATATCCCACCGCTCAGAGTGGAGCCGAAGGAACACTCGGCTAAATCTACCTTCCCCATTACTCCCCCCTCCTGGGAAAAATAATCTGCATTTTGGTGGTCTTTCCCCGCACGGTGTACCATGTGGTACATGAAGGGCTGCAATGCCAGATACCACCGAGTTATCTGGGCATTGCTGTCCTTCATTGTGCTTAACCACTTGAGTGGGGCGTGGTCTGTGACAAGATCAAATGAGTGTCCCAGCAGGTAGTATCGTAAAGAGTGAGTAGCCCATTTAATGGCCAAACACTCTTTTTCGACTACGGAGTAGTTGCGTTCCCGAGGTAACATTTTTTTACTGAGGTATAATATCGGGTGTTCTACTCCAGCTACTTTTTGGGACAAGACTGCACCCAAACCTACATCCGATGCGTCGGTGTGGAGGATGAATCTCTTGGTGAAATCTGGTGTGATAAGAGTGGGGGCCTGGCAAAGTGTACGCTTAATAGCATCAAACGCCCCCTGACACTCAGCTGACCATTTAATTAAATTTGGAGCACTCTTTTTGGTGAGGTCGACTAACGGGTTAACCACTGTGGCGTACTCGGGGATGAAGCGGCGGTAATAACCGGCTAAGCCCAGTAGTGACCTCACCTGAGTCTTGGTTTTGGGGATCGCTGCATCAACCAAAGCCTGGATTTTGGTGACTACAGGTCTCACCCTTCCATTCCCCATTAAAAATCCCAAATATTGAGTCTCTGTTTTGGCAAACGCACATTTCCTCAAGTTAGCTGTCAGCCGGGCTGCCCTTAGAGACTGAAGAGCGGCTGCAACCCTAGCCAAATGCTCTCGCCAGGTGGAGCTGTATATCACCACGTCATCAATATACGCTGCTGCATATTCATGATGTGGGCGTAAAACCTGGTCCATCAGTCTCTGAAAGGCAGCGGGCGCACCATGTAGCCCAAACGGCATGGTTTTAAAGTGGAACAGCCCTTCTGGTGTTGAAAATGCGGTTTTCTCTCTGGAGCTGCGGGTTAAAGGGATTTGCCAATATCCCTTCGTCAGGTCCAGAGTGGAAATAAACCTCGCTTTTCCCAGTCTGTCTAAAAGTTCGTCGACCCGAGGCATGGGATATGCATCGAACTTAGCAATAGCGTTCACCTTTCTGAAATCCACACAGAAGCGGTTGGTGCCGTCTTTCTTAGCCACTATGACAATTGGACTGCACCACTCGCTCCTGGAAGGCTCAATCACCCCAAGCTCGAGCATATCCCATACCTCTTTGCGAACGCCACTTCGTCGACTTTCCGGGATCCGGTACGGTCTCTCTCGCACTGTGACACCTGGTGGAGAGATAATGTCATATTCAACTAAATTTGTCCTGCCGGGCACGTCAGAAAAAACATCGCTGAACTCCTCAATAATAAGACAATAAATACGACCTCCCTTGCCTGCCAGGGCTTTAACAAATTGACATGATAAATTTCACGTTCATTTCGGCGATCGGGCTGTCTAATTTCATAATTTACTTTCCCTATAGCCCGAATCACCTCATACGGCCCCTGCCATTTAGCACACAGTTTCGATTCAGATGAGGGAAGTAGCAGCATTACCTTGTCCCCTGGTCGAAAGGTTCGAATCCGTGCATTATTGTTGTAATGCTGCTGTTGTCAGTGCTGAGCCGATCTGAGGTTGTCTTGGGCCAAACGACCGACCAAATCCAGCCGATCTTGTAGTAGGAGCACATACTTCACTACATTTTTAGACGAGCCTTTGTGCTCCTCCCACCCCTCTCTCAGCAGGTCGAGAATGCCGCGAGGCTGCCGGCCGTACAGGAGCTCAAAGGGGGAGAACTCCGTTGAACTCTGCGGCACTTCTCTCACCGCAAAAAGGAGGTAGGGAAGAAGCGATGCCCAATGTTTCTGCTCCTGTGTTACAACTCGCCTCAGCATCGACTTTAAGGTCTGATTAAAACGTTCAACCAAACCATCCGATTGTGGATGATAAACGGACGTCCTGATGGGACGTATTTTTAATATTTTGTACACCTGCTGTAACTTATTGGACAAAAAATTGGTTCCGTGATCAGTCAAAATCTCCTTGGGGATCCCTACTCTAGCCATAATCTGCGCTAACTCGGTGGCTATTGCAGCTGCACTAGTGGACCTCAATGGAACTGCCTCTGGGTATCGCGTTGCATAATCCACCACCACTAATATATGCGTATACCCAGAGTCAGAAGGTAGCAAAGGGCCCATTATGTCCATTGCAATGCGCTCGAACGGAGTGGAAATAATCGGCAGTGGGATCAAAGGAGGGGCGCACTCGACCTGGTGCTACTCTCTGGCAGTCTGGGCATGTGGCTACATATTTCGACACATCAGTATGAAGACCGAGCCAATAGAATCGAGTCAATATTTGTTCCCTCGTCTTCTCGGCTCCGAGGTGCCCCGCAAAAGGGATATCATGCGCCAGCCTCATGACTTCAGTCCGACAAGATGGGGGAACCAATAATTGTGTTACAGGCTGTCCTGTGCCCGCGGCTAGGTTTACCCTATATAGTAATTGCCCCTTTATACTGAAATGTGGATATACTAGCGGCCCAGCGCCATCAACATCCTTACCTTCAATGGACCGGACCTGCCCCCAAGCGTGCACCAGTGACGGGTCGTTCTTTTGGCCCCACACTAGGTCCGCGCTTGAGTACCACGGGTCCGGTATATTGAGAGGGGCTGGAATAACCTCTGCCCTAGTCGGCCCAGTAACCTCGCTCTCTCGGTCATACTGCGTTCCAACTCCCTTCGACTGGCGTTTGTTACCATTACAGCACTCTCCCACCAGACCCCAGCCTTGTCTCAAAGACGCTCCCTCCCATTTCGCGGTCCGTCTCTCCTTATTTGTTTTTCTAGGACGGAACAGAGGGGAAAACATTTCAGTATGAAAAGGAAACACATCACCAATCCGTTCCTTTTTTCCCTTTTTCTGCCACGTTTACGTGTGTGGCTGAGACTGCCATTATTTGCACCAATTCTTTGAATTTTGGCCAGTCTCGGCCCAGAATAACTGGGTGCGGCAACCTTTCCGCCACCCCGACTACAAGGTGACGTTTTATCGGTCCTACCGATAAATATACTTTTAGGGTGGGGTATGCCGCCGTGTCTCCATGGATACAGGAGATGGCCACCTGACCTTGTGGCCGCCACGACACACCGCCCAAGAGAGCTGTCCTGATCAAGGTTTGCTCACACCCTGTGTCCACTAACGCGTGGGTTTTCACATTCCCTAAAACCACGTCAATCAGACAGGGCCCCTCCCAACCGTTTTCCCCCTGCTTAACCGTTCCAGGTGTCCAGTTGCATGCAGCCACGTCACACTCCATAGCAGCGGGGCATGACCTGGCCCTATGTCCTGGCTGGTTACACCTAAAACAGAGTGGAGGGACAGAGGGGGCATAGGTTAAATATCTGTCCCGCTGCTGGTAGGGCAACGGGGCAGGGGCAACACCTCTACCCCAGCTGGGGGCCAACCTCGGTCTCCATGGGGGGGAGGCAAGGGGGCCCAACGGGGTCGGCGGTCTGGGAGGTCTGGGTGCCGGGACCGAGGGTGATGGTGGTGGTGTTGGAGGAGAGGGAGGGAGAGGTTGGTTCCTGAGCAGGGCAGGGGCTGACAGGATCCCGACCCGGGCTGACGTCAAAGAGTCCTCAAAATCTTCGGCCAATTTGACCGCCTCCTCCAGGGTGTCAGGGTTGTGGCGCCATACCCACGTCTGAGTTTCGGCGCCGACCACATGGCAGAATTGTTCCACCACAATGGCTTCCCCCATTTGTTGAGCGGTCTTCTTCTCTGGGGTCAGCCAATGGACCATGTGGTCGCACAACCGCTGTGCCACCACCCTGGAGCGTGTCTCCGGGGCTCTCCGGTACTCGCGGAACCGCGTCCGGTGGGTCTCCGCGGTGATGTTGAGACGACGGAGGATAGCCTGCTTGACTAGGTCATAGTCAGTGGCGTACTGGTCGCTCAGGGCTTGGTAAGCTGCCTGCGCTTCCCCGACCAGGCAAGGTCCTAGCTGGCTTGTCCAGAACTCCCGAGGCCATCCCGCCGCGGTTGCCAGCCGCTCGAACGCCACCAAAAATGCCTGCGGATCATCCTCCGCCATCATTTTCATGGCCCGTGCCTTCGGGGCCGACATCAATGATGTTCCGGTAGGGGTCGCTCCTGCAGCAACGATCAGCCCTACCCGTTCAATGAGCGCCGTATAGCGCTCCTCCCTCTGTCTCTCCTCTGCATCCCGTCTGGTCTCCAGTGCCTGCAGCAGCTCCGCCAGCGCGTTGCGGTCCATAGTCCCGTGTTCTGACACCACGTGTGGCAAAGTGGCTAGTGGAGGGGAACAGGTATAGCGGTGATGCGATGCAGGAGTGACAGGCAGACAACAGTTTCCAGTGAAAAGGTGCTTTTACACAAGGTCTCATCTCCATTCATGGCCTATATTTTACACAATTCAAAACTCGGTTGTGTCTGCCAGTGTACTGTAAGGTATATACGTATGAATATAATATCACTGTATGAATATGATATCACTGCATGAATCTATTGGCAGGCCTTACTACACAGCCTTTTCAAGAAAAATATTATTTGAAATCCTCTGCTTACTTCAACTACCTTCATATTTCTTAAAACACAAAATTGGTAACCAATAGAAAACTATATTTCACTATTACAGTGGCTCTCAAAAGTATTCACCCTCCTTGGACTTTTCCAAATTTTATTGTTACAACATGGAATTAAAATGGATTTAATTAGGAGTTTTTGCCACTGATCAACACAAAAAAGTCCATAATGTCAAAGTGAAAAATAAAATCTATTCTAAATTGTAGTTTTCAAAACTCTGCTATCCATAGGGTGACCAGATTTTTAACGCTCAAAACCGGGACACATTGTTAAATAAATGATAAGACTAATTAAACCATTTAAATATATGCTATTTTAATGGTTATTTAAAATAGCCATCCTCTCACTGTTAGTATTATCTTTTTCTTTTTATAATTCATCAGGCTCCATTTGTTGACATTGCTGATGTTGTTTAACCTGGTGGATTCAGATGCTTGCAACCTTTCACTGCGCTGTGTCTGGGCTAAATCCCGCCAGAACTGAACAGCTACAAAATTACCATCTTACGCACAATTGTAGATTCATATTGAATATAAAGTAAATGAAAATTCATTGCACTCTAATAAGCACATATGCCTGTGAAAATCACTTCATAAAAAGAATTCTTGATTACTCTATTACCTTGGGGTTTTTTTGGAGTTTTTATTTTTTTTTACTGCAGGTGCCATAAACCAATGGTGCGCAAATGTTTTATATGCTACCCACATTAGCATACATTCTGTTGCACACATATTAAAACATTAGAACTTAAACTTATATTTTAATAGGTGTTTATTTTCTGGATTTAATGTCAATGGCATATTTTTTCCTAGATTTATCCACAAAAAGTCCATGTGACAGGTTGGCTCAAGTAATGACTTCCCAGACCAGGAAGTTAACACAGGCAGACAGTTACTTGTGGGTTGAAAAGTGCTGGTACATGAATTTATTCAAACAAAAAAATAACTAAAACGGACATACAAAAAACATTGCTCACAGAGCAAAATAAAAAGTTTCAAACAAAAGACTAAACAGTTGTAGGCTGGGCATTAGCCTTCCCTACAAAGTTTAAATATACTTTGGTTTGGGGCTGAAACCGCTTACTGCCGTCCGGGGGCAGAACTAGTGGCGGGGGCCTGTCACGTAGCATTCAAACGCCCGGACTCCACCGGTGCCGTAGGCTGGGCATTAGCCTTCCCTACAAAGTTTAAATATACTTTGGGCGGAGCGCGGCAGGCATCCTTGGGCAGAGCGCGGCAGGCATCCTTGGGCGGAGCACGGCAGGGCAGTCCATCCCATGGTGGTGGAGGTGGGAGCGGCAGGTAGTCCACCCATGGCAATGGTGGCGGAACCAACAAGTATTCACCCTCTGCTGGTGGAGGTGGGGGTGGCTAGTAGTCCTGCCACAGCAGTGGAGGCAGAACCAGCAGGAATGGACTCTCTCCTGGCACTGAAGACGGCAGCGATGGCTTCTCTCCTTCTGGCGCTGGAGACTGCAGCAATGGCTCCTCTCCCTCTGGTGCTGGATATGGCAGCAATGGCTCCTCTCCCTCTAGCACTGGAAACCGTGGCGAGGGCTCCTCTCCCTCTGGCGTTGCAGATGGCAGCGATGGCTCCTCTCCCTCTGGCGTTGCAGATGGCAGCGATGGCTCCTCTCTTTCTGGCGCTTGAGACGGCAGCAATGGCTCCTTTCCCTCTTGTGCTGGAAACTGTGGCGAAGGCTCCTCTCTTTCTGGAGCTGGAGATGGCAGCAAAGGCTCCTTTCCCTCTGGTGTGGGACATGACAGTGGGGCCCCTCCCATATGAGCAGCCAGGTAGTTGAGCAGCCAGGTAGTTGAGCACCATGGCTGCGATCAACCTGTTCCCAGGCCTCCCAACGCTCCCTATCTCAGGCCCACAGGAGTTTGATCACAGCAGGGAGGGCCTCCTCAATATCCCTCTCAGGCTCTGTCAGTCAGTCCCAGGTCCCCTCAGAGTTGAGTGGACCCGTCCAACCAGTGCTTGGGAAAACTCCTCTTCCCCTGGCACTTGGGACGACTCCTGTTACCCTTGCCATGGTGGCTTTTGGACGAGGGGAAGGTACCTGACCTTGCCACAAAGGAAGCACCACCATTCCTTGTGCGCTGTTGCTGATGTGCTGCTGCTGCTGCTTCCTCATGCCACTTCTTCATTTTTTTTTTTTTTTTTTTTTCAAACAAAACAAAAAACACTCCTTTTTTTATAAAAAAAAAAAAATCCCAGTTTTCCTGGTCTGACACTCTCATGTGTTGGAGGTGCTGTTATCCCACAATGACACCACGTGTGAAAGGATGGCTTTGCAAGGGTGACATCAGACCAGAACAGAAACCAAAACAATGAATGGTGGTGCAACCTGAGACGCTACGGCTCTAAGCGTTTTATTAAATAATAAACAAAAGATTTAAACAAACACAAAACACCAAACAAAAAGGCATGTTGGCCAAAGAAACAAGTATCATGCTGGTTTTTAGCCAGCACGTATAGCAATGGTTTACTCTAGTCTAACACTTTTCACAGACTTACGTCTCTCCTCTGACACTCTCTGCCTTTTAAGCCTGGCCTTTATATTTTTATTAAATATAAATAAAAAATATTTATATATATATATATATATATATATATATATATATATTATATATATATAATTATAGATATATATATATTATATAGTATATTTATATATATATAATTTTATTATATATTATTATATATTATTATATATTCGTGGCTGAAGCCTTAATTATCCACTAATAAATTACCTTATTAAGGCTCAAATAATAAACAAGAGACAGACAGCTTTCATCCGTCCGCGTCCGCACAAATATATAGAAATATATATCTGATATATAAAATATATATATAATATATATATAATATATATACTATATAATATATACAAATAATACTAACCATAATATCCTCTCTATTAATTCTCCTTTTCTGAAGACCATAGTTTTGCTTTCCGTTTGCAATGCCCTTTACCGAGTCCGCTGCTGGCTTCCTGAACTTTCCCACCTATGGCATTGTCTCTTATGGCAGACAGCATTTGTTTGGCATCTGAAAATATAAATGTATTTAGACTGGCCTAAACTAAACAATGGGCTAGTCCTGAGAGTAATATGACAACAGATTATTATTATTATTATTATTATTAACAACAACATAATTAGGGCTATGCAACTAGAATCACAGTAGGGAATGGGTAAATATTGGACCAAGACAAAAACTGCTCTGATTGTCTTAAAACTGACACCATTTAGTTACTCCATTATAGCACTTTAATTACCTAATTAAATTGCTCCCAAACCAAGGTAAGACTCACCAAGATATGGTGCTGAAAGAACAATTACATCAGTTCCCTGTGTGTCTTGAGTTTAAAGATCTTTAGCCTGGTGTAGTAGGGATTGGGGGGTGGGTTTGAGAATGACTGCATTCGAATGCTGAGGGTTGTTTCTGAATAGAGAAAATAAAGATTGGCTAGCACTTTTCTTCAAAACAAGCTCTTATTACTCAATAATCCCTTTTATAATGATGATTCTTGTCATCGTGGACAAGGAGTAATCGTTTGATGTCAGTTTAGCCTCCGGCATTACCCATTCCTAACCCTTTTAAACTTCAGTCTTTTTTAAATAGAAAAAAAAAAAATTGTTTTAATAATAGTTTTTCAAAATCATTGAATACGTACATTGCTAAATCAGTAATAATTACTTTGTGTTTATTAAATAATTGTAGTTCTAAATTTATATATCCCTAATAGGAATAGGAATGTAAATGGCCTCCCATTGCAAGTATTCAAGCCCTGCAGGGCACCATCTTTCCTCCTTGTCTTTTCCAGCAGACCAAATATTCTTTATTGCTGTCTTGGGGGTCTGGTGTTTCTCAGACTACTAACTTTGTTTCTCCAATTTCAACAGACAAATCGTCTGGAAAGTTGAAGACGTAGTATTTCACCAGGTTTTAAAATAGATTGTGGTTCTTGAAAGTTTAAAGGCTTTGAATTTAAAAAGAACGATTTCTGAATGTGCATTTAAAAGAAACCAATGGTGCTGTCTGTCTGTTGTCAACTCGTGCACTGCACCAGTACTTCATAGCACCTGTATCTAATAGTCTACTCTAGCTTGTGTTTGTAATTCTATAGCGCAATTTCAATGTGGACATTTAGTACATTGTATAAAAACTGTATAGGAGAGACAGACAGAAATACATCCGTAAATAAGTATGTATAAAAAATGCCCCACTTCCTATAAAAAAATGCATCTGCGATATACATGGAACAATCCCAAGAACCACAAAGTTATATCATCAGAGGAATGAAATTTCAACAAAGAGAACCAAAATAAATGAAACAGCTGGCCAGGATCACACTGTCACTGATTACCTTGCACAAGAACCATTCATTGAAAGATAAGACTCTTTTTTATTTATGTAACTTTATTTTTCATTTATATAAACAATTAAACTTGTATGCATTTTAAAAATATAACATTAATTATGTATCCTAATTCTATAACAATGTATTGTTTATGTGAAAAAAACCTCCCTGTGGTCAGGTAAAAAAAAAAAAACCTAGAAAGAATTAAAAAAAAGAACTAAAAAAAAATAAAAATAACCTAAATGATAATCTTGTTATAAAGTATTATTAATTTACACCAGTAATTATTTGTAAGAAGGACGTGATGTTTTGGGCCATGTTCATAATGGAGAGACAACTGACTGCCACCAACAAAAACATCTACAAAATGTATGCAATATATTTTATATTCTTGTCATGTAATTTTCATAAGACCTGCACAATAAAAAGGGCCTTTGAACTGTAGAAAATACTTCTAAATGACTAATATATTTATATGAAGGGGTGATTATTTTGATATATTTAAAGCAAAAAAGTTTTTAATCCTTTATTGTTCACCCTTTAATATGGATTTTCAATTCCACAATGTTTCTGCCTTATTTTGGATGTATGGAATAAAAGTCCCCCTAAAATTGTATCAACTGAAAAACAATCACAATTTGTTTATGTCATTGATATATACACTTTATATAACATTTCTGTAAAATTATAAAATCAAAAACATAAAATCTAGCTGCTGTAAATACTTGGAGCTTAAAGCTAACTTGTTCAACATCTGTTGATGCAGAAAACCCTATTTATGAAGGATCAAACTTTACAAAGTGACAGCTAGTTGCAATGTTAAAGGCGCTGTAATGGGAGGGGCAGATCTGTACTGACTCTGCTGGCGTATTCATAGTGCTGCAGGAGGAGGATAGCAGTTGTCCAATAACTGCTTGTGGGTCATGGCAGTGACATGGGGAGGTGGGAAAGGGTGTGTGCGGGCTTTCCCTCTCTCTGAGTGGCTGAGAGGCTGGGGGAATTGTTAGCCCTATAAAATAACACTCTGCTGTTCCCTCAGGTCTGCCCTTTTAGATGTTTAGCGCACAGAAGCCCTGGTCCAGGACCGAGAACGGCCGGAAGAAAGAAACCGAAAAAAGAAATCCAAAAGAAAAGAAAAACAAAAGAAAGTAGTAGCAGAGAAACCTTGGGCAGACCCTGAAGTATTGTTTATAGCAGGCTGAGGGAGCCGCTAGTGTTGGTCGGTGACCAGAGTTGTGTGGGTAGCGACGACCGGGGTAACGCTGCCAAGTGCAGCATCTTTTATTTGTAGTTTTATTACTGTGTTTTATTTTCCTTTTTTCTCTTCCCCTTCTGTTTTCTGTTTCTGTTTGTGCGGTGTTTAAAGTTCACTCTTCTGTCTCCTCTTGTCAGTGAATTACCCACCACCCTTCCACAGGCCCATACACTTACACATCATGTGACTGGTGTAGCATTACCAGAAATGTTCAATATAATTTCTCCAGGTTGTGTGCCTAATACTGTGTGGTATCTTAACAAAACTTTCTTTAACTTAGCTGATAAAGCTCAAATACGTTATTATTGCCCAGAATGCCTTTTTCTTTTCTTAGGGCAGAATCTACCTAGAAGGTGTGGTGAATGTAATTGTGTTATAAATCTAAATCAGTGCCTACAGAATAATTGTTTCTTTCTCGTAATGCCTTTATCATGTCAAATAAAAAAATCTTCTGCAGCAGCCCAACATTTATCATGCACTCAGACCACATTTTAATTTTGTTGGCCTCATAGGTGACATACAAACGGGAAAAGAGTATCAAAACCCATACTTATCTAATTTTGTTGAAAATACTAAAAAATATCACATTGTCCTTTAATTGTGATGGTCGTCCTGTTTTTAAATCCTCTCATTATTAAATATAGCCTTTTTGGCGTACCATTAATGAGCTTCCATTGAAAGAGAGAGGGAATAATGAAATGCTCCATACTTTGTGGTTTGGTTCCAGGAAGCCTTGTGTTGACATATATTTTGCACCCTTTGTAGAGGACTGTCACAAAGACAGCTGCAGTGGGTGACGTCAGACCAGAAACAGGAACCGACTTAGAACTCAGGTTTTGGAATGGTGAAAGCGCTGATGCTCAGTTTAATAATTAAACAGACAAAAAATAAAAGGTTTGTAACAAAAACAGCACACGGCAGGTGAGGCCAAAATAAACAGACAAACAAAACGGACTAACACTTAAACAAACAGTGGACTAACAAACACGGTGAGTGAAAACAACTGTTATATATATATTTTACTTTGTTTACTTTTCTCGTTTTTAATTCTCTCCTCTCCACACCCGTTCTCCACTCACCGAACACACAACCCCGAGTGGGTGAAAACATGCTGCTTTTATGCAGCTGTACCAAGACTTGATTGCTGATCAATCATTCAATAGGAATCGCGGTACAACTGCATGTGAATTAACAAAATGCAATTCCCTGTGCTCACATATTATTGCTTTTCACTTGCACGTGAAGTGCTGTGCAATCCTCATGCCTAGATACAAATATACATTTTAAACACTTGTGTTACACAGACCTGTTTATATCCCATCTACCAATGACTATACACCAACATTAACATACATTTAACACAAAATACACACAGGGACAGGCACTTTGCCACAAGGACTTTCAACAGTGTTATACTGATGGTGTAGAATGGCAAGATTAGTACGTTATACAACATACAACTAAAGTGTGTCCTCTAATCCTTGTGTGTGATGCAGTTGCACGTGCAAAATGCCAGGACACCACAACCTTTGATGGAAAACTGGGCCTGTCATCTGGTCACCTGACTATTTAAATATATTTTTTGTTTTTAAATATATACCTACATTGCAAAGATGCTAAGCTTATATTTGGCAATACGGTATATAAATACAGTAAATGTAGTGTAGCAAACATGTTTTTTTAAATTGTTTTTTAAGTGCACACAAGGTTTTGACTAGGTGTTAATTATTAGATTGAAGAGAGGTGTATAAATGAATAGGGATGAGAGTTTTTTCAGAGATCAAAGCAAGGGTTGCAGAGCGTGAGAAGAGAGAGCAGAGTGAATCTGAGGCTGTTGCAGAGATCCAAGACTTCAGTTACCTGTGTTGGAGCTGCCAGGGAAAGCTGATTGTGGAGTTGTGTGTTTGGACAGTGTACAGATGCAAGGATTATACTGGACCCCGGATGGTGTGAGATGCTGGCATGCCTGAGACTTCCTCCCGAAAGCGACCCTCCAATACAGCCTACATATGAGCCTCTTTGAAGTATAGTTTACGGGTAAATTGGCCGAAACCTGGCTGCATCTTGTTGTCTTTTTGTTATGTTTTTTTTTTATTGCTGCTACTTTCTTTCAAGTTACATTAATCCTTTACTGTTTTACTCAAATCCACATTTAGATTGTAGAGTGTCTTGGTCCTGAAGGTCATTGGATTTGGTGGTTTGTTTTGGTTTGTGTTTGTTGTTTTTCATACTTTTTACATATTTTGTTTTTAAACAGTTTATATTTTGTATCTTATCTTTATTATCACTGATTTGCTTTATTTAATATGAGTTTAAAGACAAAGTGTTGCCGTTATATTAGACATTTCTATTTTGTCTGTCTAGGAATAGTTATAGATTGATTTCTGTGCCTATATTTTAGCTTTTGTATAATAAAACCTTGACTGGTACATTTCAACCTTCTGTATCTTTCTTGCTTTACCTGACCTTGTTTAAGGTCTCTTATTGTACCAGACCTTCCCGCTTAACTAACATTGGTGGAAAAAACACACACTACTGCAGTTTCAATCCAGTTGGCTCCCAACTTGGGGTTTCTGACATTGTAGTCAAAGAATAAGGGCTACAATTACATTATTTATCAAACACAAATTGATAATCAGCCCAGTGGACCTAAACACTGCCTAGATGATGTAAACCAAACGTTCATAGTGTTCTTCTATCTGTTTGAATATGTGGCAGTATTTAGATCTACCACTGCATGTAGAAAATTAATAGACCCCACTATGTAATCCATAATGAAACCCTTACTGTGTCTATCTTTTGAGTGTACTTAGTTTCGTAAACTTATTTTGTTTATTTATTTTTGGTGCATAGGGAGCAGTTATTCACTCTTTCCAATAATGTCTTGCAACTAGGGATGCACAAACCAGTATCTGACATTTAAGTGGACAGATACAGGCGTATAAAAGCCAAACAAAATAATAATAAGATTAAAAAAAAAAAAAAGCTATACTAGTTTTACAAGACATTTGAGCCAAATTGATTACACTACTCCATCTGCCTTTGCAGTGCTGTTTCAATGCAAGCCTCATAGGTCTACAGCTTGAAGTTAGGGTACAATTACATACAGTTCAATATATCTGTACAACACCTTTAAACAAGCTTCCCAAGTCCAGGAGGTGATTTGTCTTCTGAAGTCATTATTTGATAGCCAAAGATTGCTTCTAGCCATGTTTAAGCATTAGTGTATTATTATTTCACATAAATCAACCAGAGATGTAGGAATTCACACATTTTGCATTCCCACAGACAGTATTTTAAACGTTTTACAGTGTGGTGAGAACTCAAAGGAAAGGCACATGCATCGGTCAAGCAAAGATTACAAATTAAAAAAAATACAATTATCTGTTCATGAAATGCGGTTGGTATTTTGAAAATAAGAGTTTAATAATAAGGTAAATGTGAGTGACTTTCTGTTAGATTAAATTATGAGATTATTGATTACTGGACATCAGAATCAATCAGCAGTTTAATGGTCAGAATTTATATTAGTAACAGTATATTAATATTGTTGTTGTTACACTTTATCCAGGAAGACAAGAATTTGTGACTCATCAGTACAGAGCTATGCATCACCCTATAGAATTAACACATTTTGCTTCATAAAGTTGAATGAAACCTGTTGAATAATGATACATTAACTCACTGAATTACATACTGCTTTATAGTTTTCCATTTATTTAATGAAAAATTAACAACAATTGAAAAATGTGACATTTCGAAATCTAACATGAAATGCTGTCCTAGTATTATGGTTTCCAGCAAACTTTTGCAATATAAATTTGCAGTTTCTTTTATTACACAATGTTAAATAAAAGAACTGAACGATGTTCATATTGTTTTTGAATTATGACTCAATCCTAGAATTCTTGGTGTTGCAAAACATTTGGCCATAGTTGTATAGATGTACTAAAAATATCTGGTTAAATTCTCCGCCAAACAGTATTGATAAAGAGTTTGTGTTGAATGTGTAGTTATGACAGAAATACAATGATTATTGGTTGTAAATCTCCCTCCCGACCTGTTAGAGTGCTAAGCAGCAAGAACAGAGTTCTTTGGATGGGTTGGTCTAACATTTCTTTCCCACTGTTCAAAGGAAGTCGGCCAGCCTGGATGGGGCAAGATTCCATTACAATAACGCAATGACCCAAAAGGGAAATGACGTGGCAGCTGCAGATTGGAGAGGTGGTTGTACTCATTTACCAAGGGGTCATGTGTGACAGCGTAAAAGGGGATGGAAAATTGTAATCTGTTCCTTTGCTTTGCTTTGAGTATTTAAACCTGTAAGGACCCGTGAAAGACCCAGTGATAAAAAGTACTGTGAGTGTTTTGTTTTGTTTGTCTATAATTGCTTGTTATTATTGGATGGTTAACATGTTCCAGAGCTATCGCCAAAGGCCAGCAGAAAACTCAGAACAGCATTTCACTTTTGTCACAATAAACTTGTATCACTTACCATGAGCACTACAGCACGCACCCAGGACTGGTGACCGTGTTTGTACATTGTGGGAAAGATACGTGTGTTTATTATTTGGGACTGCAACCCATTATTTTGTGTGTTACCTGGAGTTATTGTTTGGTCACCAGACCAGGATTATAATTAATAAAACCCCTTTTCCAACTGAATTACAAATCTCTGTCTGTTCATAGCACACTGCAACACTCCTGCACCTGTACACAATCCACCACTTTGCCACAGTAGTACATCCAAATACAGTGGCTCTCAGAAGTATTCACCCTCCTTGGACTTTTCCACATTTTATTGTGTTACAAAATGGAATCAAAATGGATTTAATTAGGAGTTTTTGCCACTGATCAACATAAAAAAGTCAATAATGTCAAAATGAAAAATAAAATCTACAAATTGTGCTGGATGAGTTGTAAAGTCATCTACGAAATCCTTAGTTTAGCAATTCAACAATCTCCTATACTGTATCACAACTATGGTATTGTATGGGGTAAAGAGAAGTATAGGTAAAGAATATCATGGTTGTTTCAGAAAACATTTGATGTTAAAACACCACACAACACCTTCCTAAGCTGGATACAAATTTTTCTTTTCTTTTTTTTTAATACAATAAACAGTTCTAAAATCATTGCAGCTCTCTCAAGTGCCCTTCCAATACCCTATCCACACTGCCTAAATAAAGCAAAATAAAGTGGCTTCCACTCACTTCACTCACAATTATGTACAGTATTCAAAATGTGATGATAGTGGACGTGCCATCCCAATATCTCCCCACCCATTTTGAAGCCCTGCAATTTTCAGGTTTTTTATATTTAATGTTGTGTGGGAGAAACTGGCAAGATGTACAATTCTTCAGCCTTCTCATAATGTACATGCTTTTGGTGTCAAAACAAGTAAAAAATAACTAAATACAAATCCTCATTACATAAATACTATTTACCTAAAAATGTACAGGCAATTTGTGAAACAAAAAATATGTAAACATACTTTGTGAATAACTTTAACATTTAATCTACTTTGTGCTCATTTAAGGCTGTTACCCACCAGGCACAATGCAACAAGTGAAACTGCAGTGATGCGACAAAATGAATAGAACCTACACTTTTGACGAGTATCTTTCACACCACAGGCAACATGGGAGCAGCACCACGGCGACACCGGAGGGACGCAAAATAGAATGAAATCCTGTCTCTTGCAATTTGTCACGCGACAACTAGGGAATACCCAGAGCTTTATTGCAAAGGTCATTGCAATTATAAAGATACAGATTTGAAAGACAATATATGAGAGTCTTGATGATAGTTTTGTCAACAGCAATTTGTAATAGTTGTATAGCTCTGGCCAATTCAAAACTGTTGCATTGCCTATTTGTCGCTTCTGGTGTGTATGGTCATGTTGCTGTGAAAGTATCTTGTTGCCCAATGAAAAATCAAAACTTTTTTTTTCTTTCTGTGAGGCCTTAGGGTACTTAACTGAACTAAAGCAAAAAGGTAATCCAGTAAAATTTCTTGATCACACTGTATTTACTGTATATAAGTTTTGTGAGGTAATGTCTTTGAACTGGTTTTTGCTTGTTGAGATATATTCTTTTGGGATTGTCTTTTTCAGTATGCCATTTTGAAAGAGTTTTGATTTATGTTATCAAATTTTTCATAGAGTAATTCATTTTTCAGGCATGGATTTAAAGAGGAACAACATTCACATTTAAAGTTAGATGTAGGCTACATCCACACTGGGTCAGTTTCAGACAGACTCGGTCTGGTTCGTTTCATTTGAAACAATGCATCAGTGTGCTTGCTGTTATCTGCCACCAAAGGGTCCGAGTTTGTTTGGCTGCGAGCTTGGTCCTTTTCCATTTTTTTCAGGACCAAGTTTGTCCCTAGCCACACCTCATTTGCTGAATTAAGATTTAAGATATATACACACCTTTTTTTTACAGTTTTTTTTTCATTGTTTCCCTTGGCAGGTATGTGTCTGGTAACCCTAATGTAGTTCTATGTCAAAGTGGTTCGTAGTGCACAGGTGCAGTGGTGATGCAGTGTTCAGGAATAACAGACACGAGACAGTTCATGGTGAAAAAGCAGCTCTGACAAATAATAATACCTGGCTCTACACAACAATTTGTATCACTCAGGCAAACCATGGGGTTCAGTCCCGAAATAATAATACATTAACAAGACACACACAAACACAACACGGTCACAAGTCCAGAGTGAGTGCTCTCAGTGAAAGTGATGATGTACAGGTTTATTCGTGGTGTAGTCCGGGTTTAATTGCTGGTGGTTTAGCTACAGCTCCTGGAAGTTAGCCTCCTATAATGACTAGTACAGACAGTTAGAAACAAAGAAAACACAACACTCATGATTCACAAATTGATCACTTCCTTTCTCGGTCCTAGTGGTAACCACATCAAAAGGAACAGATTGCTGGGCCAGTCGGGACACTGTAAATTTTGTAACAAATAATACTAAATGATTATAATTGTATTTATGTCGACGAAAGCCTTGGTTATTGTTTTTGTATTTACATTAATTGTATTTAAATATGATGGCGTAGCCGTGCAGTTTTGGGTTTGTTATTGTTCTGTTTTTAAAATAACATCTGCTGGCAAAACCGTCTCCGCTCCATCATCTGCACAGGAGACGGTCCTTAAAAATTTGTGGAACACGTCTTCCCCCGGCTCACCTGTAGATAAACCTGCAATTTGGACGTTTTGTGTGCAAAACACACGCACTAAACAAAATCGTTTTAGCCTTTGAAAAACGTGAGCACTTTTGTTCACATTATTTTTAAACAAGTTAATAATATATAAAAACAGATACACCACGTGTCTTTTTTGCACTGCAAAACCTTATTTGTTTTCTGGAATAAACAAAAGACTGGCCTTAGACACCACGTGCCAGCCTGTCACACGTGTGTGGTTAGTGTTGCATGACCATCACAACCTACTGGTCGCAGGCCTGCGTCCGGCCTTTCCCTCTACAGTTTTTTCTTTTTTTTTTTTTTTATTATAACTTTTTGGAGTGAGCAAGGGAGGATGGGAAGGAGGTTGCAGCAGCGACAGGAGAGAGGTGAGAGGAGATGGTGGTCATGGGACCCCACCCGACTTGGACTCCCATACTGGGAGGACGAGCAGGAGCAGTGGAGGGCTGAAGGGGTCCCCCTGTGTGTCATGTGGAGGGAGTTTGGGCATGACCGGGAGGACTGCCCATACGAAGACCCCTGTTTTTGGGAGGCCTACTCAATGGGGACGGTGTTCTGTGCGTCCGGATGGTTTTGGCTGCTGGAGCAGCAGACCCCATCACCTCCACAGGCCATGAGGGATAGGGAGGAGAGGAGAAGGTGGCAGAGAGGGGGCACGGACCTGGAGTGGGAGAAGTCGGTGCGTCCACAGCCCGAGGAGGCCGAACGTCCTGTGCCTGAGTGGTAGGAGCCCGAACATCCTGCATCTGAGTGGGAGGAGCTTGAATGTCCTGTGCCTGAGTGGGAGGAGCCAGAACGTCCTGCGCCTGTGTGGGGGGAGTCTGTGCGCCACAGCCCAAGAGGGGGGAATCGGTGCGTCCACAGCCCAAGGGAGGGAAGGCCGAACGTCCACAGCCCAGGTACCCACCACAGAGGGTGAATGCCTACTGGTTCCGCCTCCCCCGCCATGGGAGAACTGCTTGTCACTTCCACCTCTACCAGCAGAGGGAGAATACTTGTTGGTTCCGCTTCCACTGCCGTGGGAGGACTGCTTGCCACCCCCACACCACCAGCAGAGGGAGCATGCCTGGTGGTGCCGCCTTTGCCGCCAGAAGGGGAGGAGCCCTTGCCGCCAGAAGGGGAAGAGCAGAGCAGCTGCCTCTGTCTCCACCACCACCACCCAAGGGAGAGGAGCAGGAGCTGTCTCTCCCTTCACGACAGGATGGACCAGAACAAGAGACCAGGACACACATTCTCTCCATACTCAATCCCCCTTGCCATGCTAAGTGACCCATTCCCCTTACAACACATGTAACATATTAAAGACAACAAAGCAATTGTCCGGGTCGTTACAATGTATTTTTTTAAATTTGAAAATAAAATTATAAAAGCATGACAACCTTTATGTACAGAAATGTTCACTAATATACAATTGAACAAGAACTGTATTTATTACCGCTTTATTAACCCTTTGCAGTCCATTTATTCAGAGCTTGTGAGATGTATCAGGTCCAATTTATTTTCACACGCGCTGTTTATTTTACACAAGCAGTTTAAAAAGTTTTTTCAGAGTAAAACAGGTTTTAAAGTTTTTTCATGAGTAAAACATCTCCAGCCAAGCCCCACCCCTTGTTTACTGTATTTCATATACCTCTTTATAGACACGCACACTGATAAATCCTCTCCTGATCACTCGCTTTATCACCAAACTCCTCAATGCGATCCAAGTCATTATTTTATTACTAAAACATCTCAAAATGTTCTGCAAATGCCCATGATATCCGTGTTATCTCTGTGGTGCAGGGGCTATTTCTATAGCTCAGATACACCCCCTTTTTTTCAGCTCCTATCGGTCTCACTCGGCCATTGAAAGGTTTTCTTGGCTTTTTCTGGAGAAAAAAATGACTAGAGACCTGTGATTTTACGTCTTTTTGATGGAACTGGAAGGGGAAAATTGTAATGTCGGACCTGGTCCGACACAGGACCGCAAAGGGTTAACAGTATTTATTTTCGTTTCATACAGTATTAGAGTTTCTCTGATAGTGAAAAATAAATATATAAATATCAAGACAGATAAAGAAACAAATGTCTATGCATTGATTTATGCATTCATTTATTTCAAGATTTATTAATGTTTTATTTTTACCAAATATATAGGTTATCCTTCAGCATAGCTAATTCTCAGAACAACGTATACTCCTTTTTGTCCAGTGGGGACTACAAATAGAGTTACTCTCATCAGCCAATGTCGAAAGCAACCGTACTTCCTTGTGCCAACAAGGACCACAATGAGTGTTAAATTTACAGGAAACCAATTTACTTCAGATCTCAAGATCAGAAGTTCAGAATGATGATGATGATGATGATGATGAAGATGAATGATGACTCGAAAAATCTCCAAAATATAACAGTCCTGAGACTTCTCAGCTGGCTCACTTCATCTTTCAAAATACTGCCTATCTCAACTAATTGTGTAGCAGTGTCAGTATATAACACAACATGCTTGCAAACTGAAGGCAGTTTCATTCATCAAATCCCACGCATGCCAGACCTTTTTATTAATATTTATATAAAAAAGGTATTTTTTTGCTGGCAAATGTTCCATTTTAAAACAGAAATAAATCATTTAAAATAAATGATATTGACGTCACAATAAGTGCGTTCCCTAGTATATTTCCATGTTGACAAAACTATTTTCATAAAAACTCAGATGTCCTGTAATATACATATGCGTGAATAAAAGTGCCTGGGGTCTGCAAAAAATATGTTGGGAGAAAAAGGAGAAGGACATTTTTACCTTACTTTGGTGAATTATTTCTCTTACTGTATGACAGGTATTGACTTTTTTCCCTACATTTCACCTAAGAGTGTTGGGAACTACAAATTAAAAGTGAATTGGTGCTTTTGGCTGACTTACTTTTGCTGCGTCAATATTCTGAAAACATGTAAACTATCCATGCTGTATAGAGTGTCTGGCAGTCCTTGCGCTTCGCTGATAACTTGGTGCGAGGAACTACTGTTCCTCTCAATAAATGACAACTGTACTGGCAAACTACAATAAACATAGCCTTGATTTACAATGATCTGTACTGTGATGCTGTAACAGAAAAATAGAACAAACTGATTTTGTGAAAAGACTAAAACCTGTTCCTGTTCCACATTCAACAAGCTGAACGTGTCCAAGTCGGGTTGCCTCATGAAATTTAATTGGTCTAATTATTTGATTAATTGGACAAATTGAACACTTCTGTCCAGGCTTTAACATGTTTTATAGGTAGTGTACCTTGAATTAAGTGCATTTTTTAAAACATCAATTGTAAAAGACCTTGAAAAAATGTTAAACATGCCCAATTGAACAAATAATTAGATCAATTAAGTTAATTGAGGGCTTGAGTTGGAATGAAAACCAGCTCTCTGGGATTGGAGTTTGACACTGCTCCAGAGCCTATGAGGTTTTTAAATACATACATCTTAATTAATTTTTTGGTCTCACTTAAAAGACTGCCTGTATTCTTCTACTGAGTTCCGCAAACTAACTAACGTGCTTATTCTATATTGCAAACTATGCATGCTCTGTTCTCCTTGCCAGAACGCTCCAGGGAAGTGAAGTCCTGCTTTCTTTTCATTTCTTAAAACTGCATCCACATAATTAATTTCAGACTTAACTCGAGGGGAGCTCATATATTAAACATATTTAATACGATTGACAAGTAGTAAGGAGATTTAAATGACTGAATTTCTTTCTTTTTCTCTATATATCTAGCTACATATGAATAATTTCTTTCTGTCAGCGGTTGCTAAGGGAGTAGTACTTTCTGTGCTGCTATTAGGCCTACTTTTCGCTGATGTATATGTTGAAATATGCGCTAAATCTAGCCTCAGACAACTTATGTAATTTTGAAATATGTATTTAGAGACTAAAATTTAAGGTAGATGCATTTAAAATCATCAACTTATAAATCCTTTGCCTTTTCCCATACGCTACATGTGTAATAGTAATATGAGTTCAGTATCAGTAGTAAGCCGTACCTTTATATTGCACCACAGTAACTGAATTGCTAATAGCAGTATGATAAGTCTGATGAATAATCCAAACAATGTTAGCGTATTATGAAATGCTTAATGCCAGTGTTAGTCAATCAAATTGTAAGAAAGAATTAAACAATAGTGTAATTACTCTGGATCTGCTGTAACCACATTCTAGAAGGTTCTGTGACCCAGTCAAAGGTTCAACCACAGCAGATGTTCAGGGCATCAGACATTGAAGAATTGCCACCAATCAGGAGCAGCGAGAGCGAGACTCGGTTGCAATATTCTTCTTACAAATCAGGGGTAAATTCTTACAACAGTGTTGCAAGGGATCGAGAGCAGGAAGCTGTGCATGCTTGGGATTGGTGGGTGGTGCTCCGGGGGCGTGACCGAGGGGATAAGTAGCAAAGTATTGAAGACAGTGGCAGGGGGCTGCAGAACTGAGAGAGAGAATTGTAGAGAACAGCCAAGGAGAGAAAAACAGAACTAAGGACAAAAAAAAGAAACAAGCCAGAGACTGCATTTAGTTGGACATAGCACATGGCCAAAACAGTGTGTTGGACTGAGTATTTTATTTTATTTTACTATTTTTCACAGTCTGAGTAGCTGTAGCTGTGCCACTGGCTGTTAAAGCAGCACGCTTTGCCTGTCAAGTGTAGAGTCCCAGCTTAACAAACTGATGCAACTGAGAACCTAAAATACCTGGGTGAGGTGTTTTTGGATGAACACAAAAGGTTTAAAATGACTGAAAAATATATTTCCGGACATTCCGGAAAAGGATCTTCTATTGTGTAGAAAGAAATGTATGTAAAGAATATTATATATATATATATATATATATATAATATATATATATATATATATATATAGAGAGAGAGAGAGAGAGAGAGAGAGAGAGAGAGAGAGAGAGAGTGGAGAAACTAAAAAAATCCCCAAACAAAAAAGCTGTATTGCTTTTTTTCAAAACTATTGTAATCTCTTAGCTATATTGTAATAACTTGTTACCTCTGTAAGTCGCCCTGCATAAGGGCGCCTGTCAAGCAAAAACTTAAAATCAGGATAAGCTCCTGCTGCCTTCAAACCAAAACTAAAATCTTAGCTGTGCTGAGAATACCCGTTTCCAGGTAAATATGGCTGCTTTCATTTTCACTGCATTTTCTCAGGTACAGCTAAACAAAGATATTGCGTTGGCTGCAAAAAACGCAACAAGCAGACAAAAACAGATTTATTAAAACAACCATGAGTGACAAATTCAGCAACATTTGTAAGTTCAGGAAGTCTGGCCACCCTCGTTAAAAGCACATAGCTTGATCTCTGCCTTGGCTTTTACTGTTGAGTAAAAAACTAAACTCCAGCCCTGACTAACACAAAGATTATGACACTTAAATTAAACTCATTATCATTGATTGGTACTGAAAATGCAAGGACTGAATATGATTGTAGAGGCAAGAAATCGAACCTTACAGTTAACATGTTTTAAACAAGTTCCTTTCTGTTTTAAGGAATATGTTGTTCCCCTCAAACATGCTAGAAGGAGAGATTGAGAAATAACAATAAGTCAATTAAAACTGAAACGCAAGCAAATAGGATTGCCTGCCCTGGGCGCTAAAATACCTAGTTACGTCTCTGTTTCTGATAAGAATTGTATTTTAGAAAGGTAATCATTGACATTAAAGTAAGCTCTGAGCATTTAATTATACTAGTTAGTAATTGCCTGTGTATACAAAAATGCATATTGAAAATAGAAATGTTATACTTTTATACAGTATTGAGGATTAAGCTTTTGTTCTACTTGAATGTGCAACTCCATAATCATAATTTCTATATAGAACCCTACTGTTCTTTCCTCTGACATCTTTTATTTAAATGTAATCATTAAGTTATCCATGATTTCAAGTTTCATATTTGGACACTAATTTTGCCAAATGCTGGAACCCAATATATTGCACTTTGACGTTCTGAATAACACAGTGGTTTCTTTACTGACCTTTAACTAGATTTACAGATATTTTAAAAAGGTATATACTCAATCATAACATATGTATATTACAGTTAGAAACAAAGTTGTCAAAACTAGCAAAACTTTTCCTTCCCAGTTTGAATCCTTTGCTTCACTTTTACCGTGTTCATTTCAATACGCCAATATGTGCGACCAATCTTTCCAAATAATCAGTTTAAAACAGTGAAATATTTCATGATCAGTGTAAAAGATACTGAATTACTGTGATTAAAGACATACAGTATCTTCATTACTGTATATATTTCAGACATCATTCTGCAGAAATTTCTTCAACACAAAATTAAGTGGTTTCTTTTTAATCTGCAGCTTCCTTTTTGCCCTTTGGTTAAATATTTTTTGTCAAGCATGGTCTCATTTAACTTTAATTTCCTTTCTCCAGGACTGGCATTTTAGATGTTTCTGAATTTCTGTGGATTCCTTCATTTTCAATTAGAATGGCATATGAAATGCAGTTATGCAAGTATAACTGCCAGGTTTGTCCTTAATATATTGGCTTTGTCACACAGTACTGCAGAACTAAAACATGTTTCTCAAATGAGCCTTGTAAAAACAGACATAAGAAATCAACTGTCTACAAACATTCCGGATCAAATTCTTACTGTCAGAACTGCTGATAAACAACACAGCTTCAGACCAACGAAGACCAAAAGACATGCAAGGACATACAAGCAGCCTATTTTACAATATAGTTTATTGTTTCCAATTTTTTCAAAGGAAGTCAGTAAAAATACAGTGTCAGTTAAAAATAAAAAGGCACTGTAAGTCTGTATGTTAGCAAAAACAAATTATATATAATATATATATATATATATATATATATATATATATATATATATATATATATATATATAGTGCCCAAATAGATATATACAAGTAGTAATTTTAACATACTAACCTAGACAATATAGACATATGTGTCATATATACAATATATAATTACATAAAGACACTCCTTTATCTAATATTTCCTCAGTAATTGTATTGGAGACCTAACCTACGCTCCTGGTGCACAGTGTGTGTTGCCCAGTATTTCACCGGGAGCCACACTTACATTGCCAAAGAGCCGTGGTTTGGCCACCTCTGCTATATGGAAAACCCTTAATTCCTATAAAAAAAAATTGTAAAACACATATTTATTGATATATAAAAAGGAAGAAACAACAAAGGAATATTAAATAGTTTTTCTTACTGTTTCATTTTGATGAGCAATGTATTTAGGGTAAAAAGGAAACCCTAAAGATGGTACAAAAGACATTAAAAAACAAACTTAATAGTGCTTCCTTCCTGTAGCGTCAGAGTAAGGTCATAATATGAAAGTATGAAAGTAACAATTAAAATTATCTTCACGATCGCTGAATGACTCTTACAGTTCTGGGTGCTTTGACACCTAAGACAGGAACCAGCCCATCACATAAATCCAGCTGACAGGGTGCGGAATAGCTTACCAATGGAGAACAAGGGGCCATGTTGGAACAAGAACAACCAATGAAAAACACTCCACGTGGACTCATGGAAACCGCCCAAATAATCAAACTATCCAATCACAGGGGTAAAGAGAACATTACAAAAGTATGAACGCGACACTCAAACAGGGCTCCCGACACGAAAGCCAAGGTTCTAATACACAAACCAGTCTTTGACAACTGTGACAATCTGGAGATCCAGCCTGCAACCGGCTGGAACAGAGATACCGTTTTCGGACACTCTAATATGAGATAACTATTCTAGTGTTTGCCTTGGTGTAGGAGTCTACTGCGTAGGAGTTCTAAAATTGTAAAAGTACTTCAAATCAAATCTCTAACTTAGCCCCGACTGATCACTGGAGAAACAGTTGGATGAACATTTGAAGTCGACATACATTGAAATATATTCAGTTTATTGAGCTAACAGTGCCGGAGTTTGCGATGGAATATCCCAGACATAACCGGACAAAGAGTGCACATACTGGGAGAGGAATTGCTGTTTCAGTGGAATACCTAAATAGTTAATGACTAGTTCTTTGCAAAGACAATTCTTTCATACCCTGAAGGAGAGACGAAAAGCAAGGAAGGCAGACCCCAGAACCTGGACCTGTCATTGCCAGCAGGAGCGTCTTAGAGCGCTTGTATTGTTGAAGACTCGGAACAGCTGGAAGGCAGCGCACGTCCGTTAAGTATTCAATGAGTAGTGTTTTAATCCTCTTATGAACTTCAGAATAAGCAGACTTTAAAGTAAAATTAATGTTTTGTTTTAAATGGAATGTAAGAAAAGTATTATTGCTTTCAATTCATGCTTTGAGTGAATTAACACTATAGTATTTGTTTGTATGTGATTTATACAAATTGATGTGGGTTTAACAAAGCAATTGTCATTCTGCCTTAGAAGCTAGAATCCAAATTTAGCTGTCTGATAATAGATAATTCTCGATAGGTTGTCTGGACGCAAAGAGCGTTTTTATCTTGCAAGAGTGAGAATTGCCTTCTGATTCAAAACTATATATATGAGACGGATTTAACAATGCATTGATTATCAAATATTAACAAAAGTAAATACTTTTGTTACAAACGATACCCCTGTCGTTGTTTATACTTTCTTTTCTGTACTGTTAATTCTTCCTTTCTGTATTATTTTAGTTTAGTTGTTCTACCTTTTAATTTATTCTTTATTTAGTTGTATTTCTAATAAAACTGTTCCTTTGTATTCACTAGTAACTGGCTATATTTGTAAATTTTATTAAATACTTCACAGGTTAAACACTGACACAGGTTAATATATAATACACATGATTAGGTTTTCTTCACCTATTCACACAAAGTGTTTAGTGATCTTAGCTACACCCCCTTCAATCGCAGAACCTAAAGAAAACCTTTAGAAAGTAAATAATCTGAATCGGTCAAAAACTTCTTTTTCAACAAAACATATTCCAACATTATTTTAAGATGACTATGAACAAGTCAGTAATCAATCAAGTAACAGTATATCCTAACATAAATAAATCAATTGTGTAACAAGATGAATCAAATTGATTAATAAACTTAATTAATATTGAAACATATTAATAGCCTCAAATTAGTCACAAAACATATTCAAATTAAACAGATGCATCAATTCTAAATGAATGCTATCAAGTACAAAAAAGTTAGTACAAAAACATTTCTATATAAAAAAAAAAAAACGTGCATGTCAAAATCTAGTTCACAGTAAAAATGCATTTGTTATAACTCGAGTGAAAACACCAATCTATGAAAATAAATTAACTTTAATATCCATAAAACATGTTTTGTTTTTTTTAAATACTGAATTTTGACCATCTGTTGGTAATATTTAAAGTTGATGGAATTTTGTGAGGCAGGCAGACTGACACGTTCAGGTAGTTCGATGTGGACCATAAACAGATTTTATCCTTTTGGCTGACAGCGATTTCGGGATGCTGTTTGTGCACTGTGGAGATTTTGTTTAGACAAAAAGTTCCAAGCAGTAGTTACATCATATATAATAAACTATAACATTAATATTATGGGTGAAATATATACACACATCTGACTATACAGTACAGACCATCGTAAATCGAGGTTACGTTTATTGTATTTTGCCAGTATTGCATACAGTTGTCATTTACCTAGAATACAGTGAATTATCAGTCGAACTATGGCCACATTCTTTTTTCAGCAGAGTACTTATTTTTTCGTGAGAACAAAAAAACCTCACGAAAGATCCCCCTCATGACAAAATAAATTACATTCTAAATTCATTCCCCCCCCCCCGAGTATTTCTGTTTATACCAGAACAGCTGCTTTTTTTGCGAGAACAATTCCTTTTTCGTGAGACGTGTGGCAGAAAACAATTTTTAAAAAGAATACACATTTCCCCGCTCAAAATAAAAAAGGCAATGTTACAGTCAATCTTATGGAGTCCCAATTATATACAGATATGTCGTGATTTACTAAAGATATGAATAAGGCATTTTATTTATTTATTAATTTATTTATTTTATTTTTTTAAACCAAAAACAAAATGTTTGCCTCACGAACAAAGGTTTTTTTTTTTTCTGACAAAATAAGTTTAGACCCTTGCAAAAAAGGATAATTTTGCCGTGAGGCCAATTCCTTTTTCGATATCAAACATCCAACTGCAAGAGTTGTGCTGAGCATGCTCAGAACCAAAATTTTAAATCCCTATAACTCAGGAGCAGATTCATATTTTTTCACTAAACCAGAAAAGGGCACTATTCTGTGCCAGTCCCCTTGTATCCTAAAATCGTCAAACAAAAATTCCAACCTGTTTTGGAGGTGGAGACAAAAAACCTCATCAAAGAACAAAAAACATAGATCAAAATTTTTTCACTATCTAGATCTTGGAATCCGCATATTCGAGCAGAATGAAATAGCCCACTTCAAGAGATCTAACCAAAGGAACCACACATCCAAATTTCCATGCAAATCAACTGAACAGGGTGTGGCAGAGCAGAGCTCTGCCATTTATAGATTAGCAGGGATGGGGTTAAATTCCCCTACCTGTAGGTTTATTGTGTTCAGGTGGCTGAGGTTAATTAACGATCAATCAGCACCTAGCCATCTGACATAAAAAGAGGCCTCAGCTTCCCATTGGGGAGTGGAGGAAGCTGAGGAAACAAGCTTGTGCTTGTGCTTGTGCTTGTGCTTGTGCTTGTGCTTGTGCTTGTGCTTGTGCTTTTTGGTTTGCTGTTTTGTGTTTTTCGAATTTTTGATCCAGTGAAGGCATTGCTCAGCTTGGAAACCTTTATTTTGTAAATATTGCTTGGTGTTTTGTGTTTTTGTATATAAATACCTCTGTTTTGGCCCTTGTGCCCTTTTATTTTGTGCTTATTTATAATAAAAGTATTATTTTTTTGAATTGCAGTCTGTCTCTGGGCCTCTATCCACTCGCCAGCCTGTCACACGGGGTCAAAGTTATTAAAGTACAGAAACTGGGGTTTAACATTAAACTGCCTCCTCAACCCCAACTATAGCGGTGCTACTGTGCCGCTATAATGTGTATATATATACTTTTGTTTTGTGTACAGACTCCTGAATGAACGTCTAAATTAAGTCATTGCAACCCAGCCATAATGCACAGCACTGTTCCTTTAATTGACTTGGGGGTTTTGTTTGCTGGGGTTATTCTCTATAAAACAGCTTCCAAAACAGGAAAACCAATAGTGGGAACAGGCCTTAAACATAATACATTTTTGCACTGTTAATGCAGGAGGAAGAATTCTAATCAGTTACACATTTTCACATGTTATAGTAATAAAATAATGACTTGGATAAAATGAGTGATCAGGATTTATCAGTATGCACGTCTATAATGAGGTATGTGAAACATACAGCGAACAAGGGGTGGGGCTTGGCTGGAAATACAGTGCAATGTCCTTTTTAATTCAGTGCCTTTTAAACCTGTTTTACTCTGGGGAAGAAAAAAAAAATTAAATAGCGTGTATGAAAATTAATTGGACCTGACGTGCCTGACAAGTGCTTAATAAATGGACCACTAAGGGTTAAGGGAATTTGTACCCTTAAACATGGTACATGTCAGTAATCGGTGATTAGCCTGTCCGGTTTTCAGGCAATCACGCTTAGAACGAATGAGTGCCAACAACGGTAAACCCATAAGTGGAATCTGAATCCTTAGATTTATTATTTTTAAAAACTCAAAAATTTTTGAGTGTGTGTGGTTTCGGGGGGGTGGGGGGGCGGGGGGGCGGAGTTGCATTCTCAGGTTTGTGGTCAGCATGAGTCGGACCAGGACCATGCCCCCTCTCCCCCATCACTTCCCTTGCATTGCTGATTTTGTACGATTTTGGAAAAATGGAAAGTGGGCAACCCTAATAGGGAGTGTTGGAGCAATGAGTGAGGAAAGGGAAGGGACTTGGGTATGTGTGTGGAGATGACAGTTTGAAAGAGAGAAGCGGGACCTTGCGGTGGGAGAATCGAGAGAGATTTAAAATCAGGTATCGGGTACAAAACCGGACAGTTGGCAACCATACTCCCTATCTCTGACTGCTCATGTTAGACCTGCTCCCACCCCCTTCAGTGACGCAACCACACACAGTCTTTCAGCTCTAGTCACACAGCACTAAAACACACAGAACGCTAACAGATCTGAACAAGAATAACACAGTTTCCAAACACACATTATTTACAGAGTAATTCCAACCCCTTCCCCAGTCCATAATCAGGTTCATTCCCACATTGTCCACAGCTTTTTGAAGGAACACTGCATTTTTTGCTGACTGACAGAGTTCCAAGCATGCATTAGCAAGTGCACAGTATCTAACATTTTATTTACAGATATTTTATTTACACTGAATTTTCGTGCTGATGCTCACTGCTTTTCTCTTTCCAGGCATGCTTGCTTGTTGTTGCAGTCAGTGCTGTTTTTTCAAACTGTTAAGTAAACTTGACAATCCGTACAGGGATTAAATAGCTAAGGTACAGTACAGGAATAATCACTCAGTAACGAGGTGCACACAGCTGATTGATCAATCTGTCAAGTTTACTACAGTAAAGTGCTGACTTTTTTATTGAAATCTATGTGAATGGAAAGGTAACAAGGTGAAAACATCTGACTTGTGGATTAGTAAGAGCGACTACTACAGTATAAAGCAGTGTGTTTGTTATTTAAATCTATGTGAATGGCACATGTTGAGATCCAAACAGCTGAGTTTGCCCCAAATATACACTGCACTTAACACGGTATAAACTATGTCTTTGTTATTGAAATCAATGGGAATGGCAAACGCTATTTGTCTGATATAAACAGCTGCCCAAAATAACCCTGTACGATATAAGTGGTGACGACTGTATGTTGACAGTAACCCATTAGAGATGTTCCTAAACTACACATTTGCTTATGAACAAGTATGTCAATATAAATTGTAAACTGGAGACTCACCACACAGGCTCGCTCGGGTTCTTTTCCCTTCTTTAAACACGACTCCACACACAGGATTCAAATGAAACCGCACTGATGCACACTTTTTAATTACAAAAATAAATAAAAACAAAACAAACACCTAGCTCTGTTTTGAGCACTAACTAGCCACAATTGGAACCTAAATTATACAACAGTGGTGGTCGGAGCTGTGGTGGATGTGGGCTCTTCTCCTCCTCCCCCTCGTTTGTTGCTTTTCCCTCTCACTCTGGAGACAGCATGGCTTTTCCCTCTCACTCTGGAGACCGCTGGGTTTCTTCCTCTCGTGTTGGATACAGAGGGGCTTCTCCCTCTCGTGCTGGAGACAGCGACTACATATTAAACCTATATGAACCTCTTTATACCACCCACAGAAGGATGGTCTCATGGAGAGGTTTAATAAGACCGTGAAATTTATGCTGAGAAATGTGATCAGCAAAGCTGGTAAAGACTGGGACTTACTGTTACCGTACTTGTTGTTCGCTATCCGGGAAAACCCCCAATCCTCCACTGGGTTCTCTAGCTGTTATATGGGAGACAGCCCAGAGGGATTCTGGATATAGCAAAAGAGACCTGTGAAGAGGATGTATCCTCAGGTAAAAATGTTGTAGAGCATGTGCTTCAAATGCGGGATCGGATCGAGAGGGTGACCGCAATCGTCCATAGGCGTATGGAGCAAGCGCAGTCTAGGCAAGCCCACTATTACAATAAGTCCACAAAAGCAAGACCTTTTCCAAACTGGAGACAGGGTAATGGTGTTAGTACCAACTCCAGAGAGTAAACTGTTTACTCTTTGGCGAGGACCCTTTGAGATTACTGAACAATTGGGTTCCGTAGACTACCTGGTGAGACAGCCGGGAAGGCAAAAACCCGAGCAGATTTACCATGTGAATCTGCTAAAACATTGGACTGATAGATAATAAGCCTGATAAGTGTAGACCTCAGAAGGTAACCCCAAACAGAGTACAGGTGGGGTAAACCTGGGACTTGGTTTGATTGTTAATCAAGTTAGTGAGGTAGAGAAGCTTGTGGCTGATAACCATGATGTCTTTTCAACTTTACCAGGTCAGACTTGAGTGCTCTAACATGAGATCATCACTCCTCCTGGGGTCAGGATAAAACTGCGCCCCTATAGAGTGCCAGAGGCAAAAAGGGAGGATGTTTTAAAGGAGCTGAAATCCTATGTTGGACCTCCATGTTTTTCAGTAGTCCTTCAGCCCCTGGACCAGTCCAATTGTCATTGTCCCAAAGCCCAACAGGCTATGGAGGTTCTGCAACGACTTTCGTCAATTGAAAGAAGTGTCTAAGTTCGACACATAGCCAATGCCTCATGTTGACGAACTTATAGAAAAATTAGGCAAGGCTAGGTATCTGACGACCCTTGATCTAACAAAAGGGTATTGGCAGATTCCATTATCGCCTGAGAGTAAGGAAAAGAAACCTTGGGGCCTATACCAGTACAAAGTAATGCCATTTGGTCTGCATGGAGCTCCGGCTACATTCCAGCGTCTCATGGATAAGGTCCTAATGCCGCACGCTGAATATGCATTGGCATATATAGATGACATAGTGATCCACTTGGAGACATGGAAGGATAACGTAGTCAGGGTAGGTGCTGTCTTGCAGAGTCTTAGGGAAGCGTGTCATTGACAGCTAACCCTGAGAAGTGTTATGTGGGGTTAACTGAAGCTAAGTATTTGGGCTATTCTGTGGGAGGAGGACAGGTAAAGCCTCAGTCCAGCAGTGGACGCCATCAAGAACTGGCCACGACCAGGTAACAAAAAGCAAGTGAGGGCCTTTCTTGGTTTGGTGGGCTATTATCGATGATTTATACCAGAATTCTATACAATAGGCCACTTACTGACTTAGTAAAAAAATCTGTACCCAACATGGTCCAGTGGGCTAATATTGCAGAACAAGCATTTAAGAAGTTGTCAAATGCCTTGTGCAGTGAACCGGTGCTGGCAGTGGCACACTTCACAAAACCTTTTGTGGTGCAGACTGATGCTTTAGATGTAGGCATCGGAGCGGTCCTCTCGCAGGTAATTAATAAAGAAGAGCACCCCGTAATGTACCTCAGCAGGAAAATGCTACCGAGGGAAACCAGGTATGCAGTAGTTGAGAAGGAGTGTGTGGCAATTAAGTGGGCAGTGGTGGCACTAAAACATTACTTGATTAGTAGGTTCACCTTGGTTACAGACCATTCTCTTCTCAAGTGGATGAAGGAGAATAGAGAGAAAAATGCTAGAGTAACCAGGTGGTTCCTTACACTTCAGCCTTACAAGTACAAAGTGGAACATCGTAGTGGTTTGAAGAATGTAAATGCTGACGGACTCTCAAGAGTACATTGTGGAGTGAAGAGTTCCACCAAAAGTAGTTGGTGGGGTAGGAAGGTTGCTAAAACCAGTCGGTTTAAGCTGGGTGAGAGGATGTGTGATAAATAGGTGTATAATGGCTAATGTTATGAATATAGAACAGTGGGGTGTATTATATTGTAACATAGAGGATTATAATACTTAGTTTATACATGTTTTAACCTGAAATAGATGCAACTTATAAAAATATGGTGTGTTGTAATGACAATGGAGTGACCACTTTTAGGGGTGGCGCTGTTTCAGATAGAGCTATGGGAAATGGATAGACTTATCTAGAAAAAGGAAACTCTGTGATTGACCTGTGACCCAGATCTGAAAGGTGGCCATCTTTAAAAGGGGAAAGGGGAGTATGCACAGAGAGAAGTGGTTGGAGTTAATGAAGAGTGAGCAGGGTGTTTGCAGTCAAGCGTTTTAACAAAAGGAAATTTGTGTTTGGTCATAAATTGTCTTTTTGAACATAAAGAGAAGCCTGGACCTTTGAGAGTGGAGTCTAGCCTCTAAGTCCAGTTAAACCAAAGTCAGTTAGAGAAGCTGACTGGCCATGTGCTCAGCGCAGAAGTAACCAGATCAAGTGAACCAGAATTGAATGACAGTTTCACTGGAAGTGAAATAAGTGAAGCAAAGAATTACTTACTAAAACCTACGGTTTAAACAAAGCAATTGTGTAGTTGCAAAGAGGCTGCAAAACCTCCACTCAAGAGCAAACCAACCAAGTGCATACACATACACAGGTATACACTGCTGAATGTATAAAGTGTAAATAGTGGTCTGTGTGAACTGTATGTTAATGGGTATGGTACACCAGAGTCTTACACAACTACCATTGTAGGTAAGGGTACTCTGGTGGAGATAATGGTGTCAGACTGGCAGTAATAAATTTCACACAGACAGTTTAAAGTCTACCACTAGTTGGTAGTGAAAATTTGAGTTGTTTTCTTTCTGTTACCTTCACCTTCTATCGAAATAAATATTGCCAGCAGCTGATGTACAGCAATTACAATTGTGGACATTGTAATTATTTATACCACCTCGTCCATCCTGTCACAAAATATATAATACCAATCAGCCCCAATATACAAATAACCATCCAATTTCCATTTGGTCTTTAGGACTTTACCAAAACTCTGTACAATAACTGGAAAGTTGTGCAGCTGTTCTAAAAAATGACTGAATAATTTGTATGCAAATGGCATCCATGACAAGTATTCTGCAATATATAAAAGTTAAATCTCCCTATTGCATATTGGATTAAGTCATACTGATAAGGCAGCAGACTTTGATAAGGGTAAACTTTTGTAATCCATTTTGCACAAGTTATTGAAGTTTCACTGGTAACAGAATTTGAGAATAAGAGGTGTATCCCGGTGGTGTAACCAGGATTTTGTTTCCAATTGGCACAAATAGAGAATGTTCCATTTTTTTAAAATGCATAAATTGGTTGTGGTCTGTTGGTATGTTGTCCTTTTTTATTTGGACAACATACCAACATGCTGTACCAGTCTTTTTATGGTAATTAAGGATGAGTTAGGATAATATTTCATGTCACACATCCTTAAAACTATACCTTTATAATCAAATGCTGATTACATTAAAAAGGGAGTTTACAATGACTTTTGTAAGATTTCGGATTGCTATTCCAGAAACGTTCCAAATTTACTAACCTAATAATGGCCATCCGAGTTTACAACAGATAAACTGTAACTGGAGCATTATACATCATCTTTGCTTAGCTTAAATTTTGCTATAGCTACCGCTACCGCTCCTCCTTTGACATTGGCTCCAACGGTTGTGCTTGCTGTTTTTTGGTTTGATGGTTTGTTTTTTTATATTTTCTGATCAAGTGAAGGCATTGCCCAGCCTGGAAACCTTTATTTTTATAAGTTTTGTTTTGGTATTTGTTTATAAATATCTTTGTTTTGACCCTTGTGCCCTTTTATTTTATGTTTATTTGTGAATAAAAGTACAATTTTTTAACTGCCTCTATCCACTTGCCAGCCTGTCACAATGGCATATTCAATTTAACATTTATGGCAAATAAGTAAAGTAAAAACAAATATATGTAGAAGTAAAAAAATCCTCAGGGACTACTTTTTTCTGAGTGGAAGGATACATAATACATTTCTTCTTTTTATTCTAAAAAAATATACTTTGTGTAATTATTAGCCAGTTAGCCATTTTATAAGCAAAATAACCAACTCTAAGAGTGTGGCGTAAGACACTTGTTGAATAGTCTTACTGCACACCCTGCTGTGGGTTATTTCTTCCTTATATTTAGAGAATTGTATGGTTGTGAACGTGTGCGTTGCAGTGCATAGGTGCAGGAATGATGCAGGTTCTCCAGACAACGATAGACACAAAGTTACGGTTCAAACAGTTCTTTAATTCAGCCTCCTCCTTTGTTTGAGACCATTAAATAATAATGCTGGCTCTACACAACAATGGGTATTGCCGAACTAATAATAAGACAAAACACAGACACACAACACATCTCCAGACTCTGTGTGCTCTTAGTGCAGGTGCGGTGCTTTCAGCCGTGGTGTTGTATTGGTGCGGTCTGGGCTTAGCACTGGCTCCGTGCTGCAGCTCCCGGCTTCGTATTAGCCGTCTGACAAAGACAAATACCCATAGGTTACAAATAAACAAAACACTCCACTCACGTTTCCAGTCTTTGTTTCTTCTCATTAACCACAACAAAGGAACCGATTATGGCATCATACCCTCCTAAAGTACCCTCAGTCCCGCCCCCTCCGATAGCTAGTTCAGTCACTTCTCCTCCAATTCATGACTGGAACTTCGCTCATTGTACTAGGGCGATGACTCCTGGTACCGTGACACTGCCCCCTTCCTGAATCGCTGGCTTCCGACTGCCCCTGGAATGAACTGCCCAACCATTGAGTACGATGCACACAGTTCCTGTTGTACAGTGCTCTCACAGGTCAAGAGGGAGATTGTTGATTCTGATTCATTCGCTGTCTGTCACAATGGTATAAATAGATTGTTTTTGGATTAGTTAGAGAATGTTGTGATATTCCTAAGAATATACTTTTGACATTGCGGAGAAACACGGGTGTAGCCATGTTCCCTTTCCTTGGTTACCTTTCTTTTTTTTAAACTGAGTTTCACTGATCCAGCGTTATTTGTTCTGAAGTTGTGCGATTAGCATTTCTAACAAGACACTTGCAACAGGATTACCGGAGAGAAGGAAGTGTACTTCTGCCTCAGTAAGATGATGATAATCATACCAAACTGGCACTGGCCTACCCCCCTTCAGGCATGTTATGCTTGGAATGCACATTTCCAAAATCATTTGATTGATAGGATTCCTAATCCATTGATTGTCTGTAGAGTTCAGAAGTTTCATATGGGATTAACGGGAGTGGCAGGCTTTTACCACACCTCTGCCCCTAATGCTTTTTTGTGTTCTTTTTTCGCAAGGAGACTCACTGGAACAAGTTCTGGTTCATTTCCAGTTCACATATAAAGGTTATTCATTGTCAATACCTGAGGTGTAACTTTCTTAATAAGGTTTCTCTTAAGTTAGTTGGCATTTTAGAGCTTCAGAACCTCATAGTTCACAAGATACAGTCCCATGCCTCCAAGCCCACTTGGTTGCGATCAGCATTTTTGTTGTTGTTGTGCTGTTTTCTCAACTGAAGTCTTTCCTGAAAATATGCTGCCTATCAACGTTATTCTGTCTTGTACCTCCACTGGTTTCAACATCTGATATTCAGTCATAGCTGACATTAATCTTGGCTCTTCAGTACACAAGACTTTGACGGATTCAAAAGATCTTCCGTAACACTGTCAATACAGAGTAGGGTCACTTTCAGTCTGGTTCAGCAAGGCACTTGACACAGCTGTCTCTAAGGTTATATTTATGTATTGCATTTTCATTTCTGTCCTGGCAGAGTAATTAAATTACCTGTTCTATGATGGTTCTATTCAATTGGTTCAATGTTTATTGGACAATGCATACTATTGATTAGTGGTTATTAATAACAAATAGTTAATCCTGTAATTAATTATTGTATTCTTATCATTAAGGCTTTATAAAGTGCTTTCATGCATTTTATAAAAGCTACACATGCCATATCCTACTGTAAAATAAAACACATAAAAATGTAATTGGGTTATTAGCCACATTTATTTTATCATATTGATAAAGTATTATAACTGGTAGCCTTATTTTACCAGGCTGGATTCTGCAAACCTATCCTTGTGTATCATTTGGCCAGTTTGTATATATACTATACTTCAATTTTAAAATATTCTTAAAATAAATGTAAATTGCTGGGATCATGTTATAAATGTCAGATGAATATATGTCTGAGTAATCTTTCCCGTTCATTAGATTTTAAATAATATATTTAATAAATAAGACTACATTTGATTCAAATGTACTGCTCTCCAGAATTTAAGATTACTGTTTCCTTCCTTTCAAGTCAACAGGCAGTGAATTATTTATTTGCTGTTTATCACTGTAGCCAGTAATGCTTCTGGGCATTCAGAAACTCAGAACTTCTAAAAAAAAAAGCTATACTCTAAATAAAATATTAAATAAGTGATTAATCTGTAACGCTAAAATAGTGAAGAGCTTGGGGGGTTGCCCAGAAGTCCTGAACACAGATTGTGTGCACTCAAGTTTTTCATTCGGAAAATGAGAGAAATTTATATTTTATTATACAAGAGGCATTTACAGTACGTTGTATTTTTGCATCCTAGTTGGTAAGTAAGATTGTGAATTAAGGTACAATGTTTTCCATTATATGTGTCAGTCTTGTGTGTTCTGTTCCAATATGTAACCAAATTATTGAAAAGTTCTGAAAATGACATAATTATTGCAAAATACAAAATTTCAAATATCTTGTTTCAGACTAATTTAAAAGGTACATAAGGACCTTTTTATTTTATTGCGTTACATGTTCCCATGTGTTGTTCCCATTACTGTTTACATAAGGTGCCTGTATTGTTTTAATTTTTTTTTACATTTTGACCATTTTTTTAACTTTTAAATTGCATTCCCTTCCTCAAGATGGCTTCCCATGTACCCGCATGGACCTCTCAACTACATTTCCCATCATCCTGCTGCTCATAGTATTTAATTGTTTTTTTTTTAGATTTTTGTTTGTGCTGTGTATTGGGCAGAACAAAATAAAATGAACAAGGGAAATTGCCTATATCGCAGACAAAAGTATTTGGGCAGTTAAACAAAAGTTGAAAAACCACAAAAAAGTGATTTCTATAATTTCTAATTGTTGTATTGAAACATAAATTAAAGCAGATATTCAGCCCCTCTACATTGCTTCTCCACCGCAAATGACTCCTTGGATTCTCACATGCATTTACTCTTGGAACCTTCTTCTCCCCCACCCCTTGTTCCAGCGCTCCAGAGGGCAGCAGGTTTTCCTCAAGGACGTCTCTGTACTTTGCTCCATTCATTTTCCCTTCTATCCTTACAAGTTCCCCAGTCCCTGCTGATGAGAAACATGCCCATAACATAATGCTGTCACCACCATGCTTAACAGTAGGGATGTTCTTTGGGTGATGCATTTAGGCCAAAAAGTTCCATTTCAGTTTAATCAGACCACAAAACTTTTTGCCAAATTGCCTCAGAATCTTGTTTTTTCTTACATATTTCAAACTGTATTCAAGGTGGACTTTTTTTGTAATGGCTGCCTTCTTGCCACCTTACCATACAGGCCAGATTTGTGGAGTATTTGGGATATTGTTTTCAAATGCCCACTTTGACCAGTCTTGGCCATAAAGGCCTGTAGCTGTTACAAAGCTGCCATTGGCCTCTTGGTAACCTCTCTGATCAGTCTCCTTCTTCCTCAGTCATCCAGTTTGGAGGGATGGCCTGATCTAGGCCTGGTCTTGGTGGTGCCATACACCTTCCACTTCTCAATAATCGTGTTGACCATACTCCAAGGGCTATTCAAGGGCTTTGATATTTTTTATATACCCATCCCCTGATCTGTGCCTTTCAACAACTTTGTCCTGGAGTTCTTTTGAAAGCGCCTTGGTGCTCATGGTTGAGTCTTTGTGTTGAAATGCACTACCCAGCAGAGGGAACCTACATGAACTGCTGAATTTATCCTGAAATCACGTGAAGCACTACAATTTAACAGAAATGGAGGCCACTTAACTTGGTGTGTGATTTTGAAGGTGATTGGTTACACCTGAGCTAATTTAGGATAGCTATTACAAGGAGGGTGGACACTTATCCAACCAAGCAATTTCAGTTTTTATTTTTAATTAATTTTCTACACATTTCTGAATATTTTTTTCATTTGGAAGTTGTGGGGTAGGATTTGTAGATAAATGAAAAAAAAAATATTTGAATGCATTTTAATTCCAGGCTATAAGGCAACAAAATGGGAAACTTTTGAAAGGGGGTGTAGACTTTCTATAGGCACTGTATATATATATATATATATTATATATTATATATATATATATATATATATATACACATTAGAGATCCAGCTTTATAATAAAACAACAAATTATTGAACATAAATAAAATGAAAAATAACATGCAAAAACGAATTTCATACTTTAATAAAAGTATTTTGCCCTTACATTAGTATTTTGTGTGCCCACAGATTTGCTTCCTTTACAGTTAAAGTGTATGGGTTGTTTTTTTTTGTTTTTTTTTTTTTTTTAACCCCAAGTGCGTTTTGTTTTAAAAGGCCACAACCATCTTTTCTTTTTTTGTACAAGCACCTCTCTATCACAATAAATACAGTAGTAATCTGTGACAAACAAGTTTCTAATCCCTTCTAACATGCAGACGATGCAGGACACGTTAACTGCTTATTGCATCAACCTCAACTTTGTCGTGAAGCATAACGTGCCAGACTTCGGCCTTTTTATGGCTGGCCATTGCTACCACTGTACATGACTTTTGAAATCAGAATTACTTGAGTGCATGTAATCACACTGATATATTATTCTAAGGAAAGCATTATGAATGTGGAAGCAAATATTAACTTCTATACTAAAATCTATTTTTTTCAACAATCTATGATATAATTGCTCAGATTGTCTTGCATGAGGTGTCTCTTTGAATTGGGATAACATGAGAATACCAATCACAGCACAACAACTTTTTGGTAAAGTAAAATTATTCATAATAATAATAAAAAAGAGTATATGTACAACACTGAGGGTTTACCCTTACAAAAGTTTACCACACTAAATTTGCATATTTATGTATGACACCTTGCTATGTTTTTACTATGGGAAACTTTTATAAGGGTAATAATGATGCTGGTTTTCTCTTGCATGTCACTGATTGAGTAGCAGCACTGCTGCTTTGCAGTTTGCTGATCGAAATATTTCTGCTGAAGCGATGTGGCTAGAGTGAAGATGAATCCCTGTACAAAATGAAAGAATTAATGGTGATAACAAACAACATGCTTATATATATATATATATATATATATATATATATATATATATATATATATATATATATATATATATATAGACTATTGTAGGTTATATTCAAAATAAAAACGTATTGTAAAAGGCAGTCAAAATGACTGCTCTGGCGGTTCTAGGTAGAGGGGATTATAACTTTTATTTTTGCGATCCTGCCTTTCAAACGTCATCAGGGTATACATGTATTTAGGAAAAGTCAAGAACGGGCAACCGTGTATCTTTCACACACACAGAGTAATTTACATTTTAAAAGTGCAAACCGTCAAAATGACTGCTGTGGCGGTTCTAGTGTTAACTTAAAGATGAACTCCATTAGTATTAGTATTTCTAGCATTACATTCTAGTATTATGAACTGTATATGAATGATAAACACTGACGCATTGTAAATACTATATAGCTGTGTGAACAGGAGAGGAATCTGAGCTGCATATCTACCTCCCAACCAGGAAGGGCGCTAAGTAAGGTTGGTGGTACGCCTTCTCCGGGATGGGACATGTAGGGAAAAAGCCGTAGCTGTAGAACTGCTAAACACTCAGCTGTGGGGTGCGTGGCAATTAGATAGCGCACTGTGGTGATCAGAGGGAGGAGATTGGCAGTACAAAGTAGACACAGCTATGTGAGTTCAGCCCCTTACGTTGAAATACTAACATGCCGGAGCGTGCTTGTTTTGTCGTGTATTTGGTGTGCAGACGAGTAACGGCTTGGGAGCTGCAGCCATGGAGCCAGCACAAATGTTTTGTGATTGAAATTGCCTTGGCTTGGACATTTACTTCTTCCCACACCACTCACCTCCTGAACAAACTGCCACTCTCAAGCTATAATAATAACAATACAAATAAACCCCAAAAAACCCCACCATACCGATATCTTTTTTGGTTTATGTCGGGAACCGGCACAGGAATCTGTACATTGCCCTTTCTCTTCACTAGGTATAGCAGTCATTAAAAAAGCTTTTGGACAATCTACAGTATTTGTTTTATTGATCCAGATACTGCATATTTTTTCATTATTGATATAAGGAGATTTATTTGCATTGCTGGAGGAAGCTCTGCTTTGTTTTGTCAACAGAGCTTTGATTATGAATCATCCACTGTCATTATAGGTAGATGCATTTACGGAGGGCCCTCATAATCTCATACATCTTTTTACTATTTTTATAATTAAGCTTAAATGCAATCAAAAATGCAAAGGTAGGAGACTATGAGGCTATAATTAAGTGTCACATTTCTGAAAGTGCAAGGCACGTAAAATGTGACAGGCAGACTGACACGATCATTGCATAAGGGCTCCGTGTTAATGATGACCTCTATGCACCCTAAATATATATATATAAAATTAGAATACACCTTGTACTAAGTTTCCGTTTCGTTCAAACTATAGCTATCCCTGTAGTCACAACAACGTAAATACATATCTATCCTTGCACTGTGTGAGTGACTGGAGCGTACAATTTCACTGCATCATCTACTAAAAAAAAAGTAATGTACCTCTGGATCTGTGATATAGTCACTTTCCCATGGGGAATTCATCCTAACAAAAAAATGTCTGAAGCAACATTCTATCAACTTGTTTATCTTGGAATTGGAGCTAGGGCTGTATTCTTTTTTCATGGTAATCATAAATTTCACTATTTAAATGTACCCGTTCTGGTGTAATATGTAGTTCCATGTCTGAAAGAACAGGGTAAATATTCTTAAAAAAATACACCAACGGCTGGTTTTACTGACTCATTACCTGTCACGTTTAAGAACCCGGCAGCTGGTTTAGTTTGATTTCTCTATCCAGTACAAGGGGAAAATTCAGGTATCTGTTTTTTTTGTTTTTTTGTTTAATGATTCACAGATGATGAAAATATAATTAAATGGTATATACATGTGGGTGGCATAGTGGTATTGTGGTTAGCACTGCTGCCTCACAGTTCCAGGGTCCTGGGTTCAACTCTGGCCAAGGAGTCTGCCTGTGTGGAGCATGCATGTTCTCCTAGTGTCTGCATGGGTTTTCTCCAGGTACTCCACTTTCCTCAAACAGTCCAAAGACATGCTGTTCAGGTTGATTGGTCACTCTAAATGGACTGGTGTCCTGTCCAGGGTGTAGTCCTGCCTTGCACCCTGTGTCTGCCAGCTCACTGCAACCCTGTAAAGGATTAAGCAGTTAATGATAATGGATTGATGGATGTAGTATACATTTAGAATGTTGTAATGAATGACCCCTACTGGCCAAATGGCACATTGTATATGTGCATAAAAGACATGGCTACAAACCCCACTAGGGGGATTCCCCTTTAGCAAAAACTAGCATGTCTGCCTTTAGTGCCAAGGGCCAACAATTCAAATCCAGACAGCAGTGAATGTAAAAATAAAATATAATAAATAAAAAGCATTACAGTGTGATCAATGTGTTTTTCTGCTTTAATAAATATAATTTTCAAATGTGAAATATCTACTTTTAGACCTTGATGTGCTGTGAATTAAGGCATTTTTTACATCTAAAAAAATACAGCCCAGGTTATGGCATGCCAAAGAAAGCATCTGACGAAAGCAGAAAGCAAACAAAAATAAAATGTGTTCCCCTTGATAAGGAGTCCTGTGTATTGTGTATTTTGTGGCAAGTTACTTTTCCAAACTATCACTATGTTCTACTATGTTCCTATGGCTCAGGAAACTGCTCCAGTTTTATTGTTAGAAATAATTATTTCTAATGAAGGTTCTCTAGCTTATGTAATTCATTTAGTTAGGAAAAGAAAACACTTAATCTTTCACTTTTTTAATTATGCTGTTAATTAAAAGTGAGAAAGAGATTCAAGCCTGTATATTATATTCTGTTCTTGCTTTTGGGGCTGCTAAAACTACGGGGCTAAGCAGACTAAGGATTTATGTGACAAAGTAACATATGAAAATAATAAGTCTACTATAAGTCATCAGACAGCCATATTACAGAGATAAAGATATCATAATTAAATGGTAATTATTGTATAATTAACAGTATATGTTAGGATATTTCACATGGTAAAATAATTATGCATACTTAACAATTCATTAACATTTTAGCATGCTTAATCATGAAACACTAATTACACAGGCTTAAACACAGGTTTTACTAAGACAAGCTTACTCGTCAAAAATATCAAGCTGTTTTATCCATGGTGCATTTTATGTGGAAAAATAACTTCCTGTTATAATGGTGTGAATAATTTGTGGGAAATAAAGCACAGAGTTCAAAGCCACGGCTGTAATATGTGAATTGAGATACATTTTATGTTTATGTTTTGTCTTGCATATAGTGTGTACTTCATTTTCTGTAAAAAAAACAAAAAAAAAAACAAGCAAGCCTCACACCTTAACCCTTTAACTACTGGTTCTGGGTTTGTTTATCAGATTTTGAAATAGAAACAGTTTTTATGGTAGGGAGAGTAATCAGCCTTTAAACAAAAAGTCCTTGAAAAATTAATTAAGACAATACTTACAACTAAGCAAAAGGTTCTCATGCGCAGCACTATCTATTAGGATTATCTGAATATTGTGTTCAGTTCTGGTCACCTTGCTACAAAAAGGATATTGCTGCTCTAGAAAGAGTACAAAGAAGAGCGACCAGAATTATTCTGGGTTTGAAAGGCATGTCATATGCAGACATGCTAAAATAATTGAATCTATTCAGTCTTGAACAAAGAACACTACACGGTGACCTGATTCAAGCATTAAAAATTCTAAAAGGTATCAACAGTGTCAACCCAAGGGACTTTTTCGACCTGAAAAAAGAAACACGGATCAGGGGTCACAAATGGAGATTAGACAAAGGGGCATTCAGAACAGAAAATAGCAGGCACTTTTTTACACAGAGAATTATGAGGGTCTGGAACGAACTCTCCAGTAATGTTGTTGAAGCTGACACCCTGGGATCCTTGAAGAAGCTGCTTGATGAGATTCTGGGATCAATCAATTACTAACAACCAAACGAGCAAGATGGGCCGAATGGCCTCATCTCATTTGTAAACTTTTTTATGTTCTTATGTAACTCATCCTATACTAATGACAGTTTCTCTTGTTTGGAATCCGAAGCATTTGACCATTACTTTCAAATATTACATAAAAAATACACATGTCATTACAACACTTAAATTGTAGCATATCACGTTTTATGGAAGCAAACTGTGCAAGAACTGTCCCAATTAAAGTCAGTAACATACACCCCCTACCATGGCTGTAATTCAAAATGTAGAGCTAGCAGTATGATGAAAAAATGTAAGATTATGACACATCAATAGTATGTACAGAACAGTATATGGTGCTCCCCTTTATAAAGCTGTAGTCAGGAGCCATAGGTAAGAAACCATATCATTTATGTTCCCTTTCAATTAGAAAATAACCATCAATGTATAGGACATTGCCGTCAGGCAGTAAGGATTGGCTGAGCTTTATAGCAAAGCTGCCAATAGGCTTCTGCGCAAGCTGACATGTAAGCCCGCCCCCCCTGGTAGCTTACTAAATGCAGCATGCAGAGACTCTCTTCCTCTTTTGTCTTCAGCATCAGTAGTGGTAGGTACTAGGGCTTGTAACTGACTGTACTCATTTAAGCTTAGGCTTGAGAAACTGGTTTTTGCCCATTCTCTGAGATTATTTCAGTTGCACTTATTATTGGTATTTCTTGGTTATATAATTGTGTATATACTTTATATATATTACTTTAGACAGTGGCTTGCGAAAGTATTGACCCCCCTTGGCATTTTTCCTATTTTGTTGCCTTACAACCTGGAATTAAAATTGATTTTTATTTGGATTTCATGTAATGGACATACACAGAATAGTCCAAATTGGTGAAGTGAAATGAAAAAAAAACTTGTTTAAAAAAATTCAAAAAAATAAATAATGGAAAAGTGTTAAATAAAAGACCAGATCATGACGCTGAGTCCGAGGTGCTGGATACTGACGACCCTATGTGGTCTGTGGTGGACAGAGCAACCCGCCACTTGGGCATCGATTGGCCTAAGATAGAGCTTCCCCGGCAATCTGTTTGAGTCGCCTTCAGCTCAGTCCCATCAGTCCAGGATGCTTCCGGCATTTCCGGACTTTATTAAGGAGGTGCAGTCTACTTGGGGGTCTCCGGCCTCTGCTCCTGTGACATCTCGCAAGGCTTTGGCCTTTACCATGCAGGGGGCCAGTGATGCTGGTTTAGCGTCCTTTCCATCGGTGGACACTGCGTTCGCCGCATTAGTGAAGACGACGACATTATCCGGGCTTACAAAAGACCCAGCATGCCCCAATAAGCAGTGCAGGACCACAGAGGTACACCTGAAGAAGAGGTACTCTGCGGCCACAGAGGCAGTCAGACTGTCTAATATAGCCAGTCTACTGACAGTTTACCAGCGGCCCTCAGAAGCGAGCTAGTCACAGTCAGTCAGCTGCTGGTGAAGCTAGCCCAGCTCAACGCGTGGGCTCAGGGTAGGAGCATTGTGTCTATGGTGGTGGCCAGAAGACATCTCTGGCTCTCGCTGGCGAGAGTGCAGGAGCCTGACAAGGCCCCTTTGCAGGATGCCCCAATTACACCCGGGCACACATTTGGTCCGGCGGTGGAGGAGATGCTGCAAGGGAGGCATCGCAGCAAATGGCTAAAATGTGGCCAAATAAGCCATTTCAGCCAAAGCGGCCTCAGAAACAGCCATGGCGTAGGACACTGCCACAGCAGCAGGCGCAACCACGTGGTAGTAGAACCTTCCCCGTAGGTCCATCAGCGTGCGGTCAGCCTGGGTTTGCAAAATCGCGGCGCCTAGAGTGGCGCCCTACAGGAGGTGGCAGGCCACGTCCTCGTGGCTCTGGCCAGGCTCCTCATGAACGGGCACAGCCATAACAGCCCTGAGATATCCAGGCAGCTGTTAGCCCACCCTTACACTGTCCCACAGCTCCAGTTCTGGCAACAATGCACCAACAACATCTGGGTGCGCAAAACTGGCTCACGAATGCGTACATTCATGTTCCCATCTGCCCGGGTCACAGGAAGTATCTGCGTTTTGCATTCCAGAGCAGGGTGTACGAGTTTTGTGTCCTCCCATTTGGCCTGTCACTAGCTCCTTGAACCTTTTCCAAATGTATGGATGCCATTTTATCTCCCTTGTAAGCTCAAGGCATCCGACTGCTGAACTATCTGGACGACTGGCTCGTTTGCGCTCAGTCGAAGGAGCAGTTGGCACAGCACACAGTGATGGTTACAGACCATCTTCAGCGGCTAGGTCTGAAGGTCAATTCAGAAAAGAGCCACCTCGTGCCAAGCCAACAGACCAAATTCATGGGTCTGCATCTGGACTCAGTATCCACGGAAGTGATCTTGTCGACACAAAGAGTTGTCTCGCTGGAGCGGTGTCTCTCCCTGTTCAGGTTGAGAGAAACAATCAGCATGGAGCTGTGTCAGTGCATGCTGGGGCTGATGGCTGCCACCTCTCAAGCCCTTCCTTTGGGCTTATTACACCAGAGACCCCTACAGGCCTGGTTCAATGCCTTCACGTTACATCCGCGCAGAGACAAACACCGCAGGTTGACGGTATCCCAGACTTGCTGAGAAGCACTACTCTGGTGGAAATTCTGTCAAACATCTGCCAGGGCATGCGCTTGGGTGCCATCTTCCGGAGGGAGGTGGTTACGACCCACGCTTCCAACCAAGGTTGGGGAGCAGTCTGGAATGGTTCAGGGACCTGCGGAGTGTGGGCAGGACCCTGGAGGTCAGTCCACATCAATGCTCTGGAACTCAGAGCAGTGGACCTTGCCCTCCGACACTTCCTGCCAGTGCTTCTAGACAAGCACGTGTTGGTGCGGTCAGACAACACCACGGTTGTGACGTACATCAACCACCAGGGCAGCCTACGTTCCCCCCGCCGTCACCGAATGGCAACACGGCTGTTGCTATGGGCACAGCCGCGTTTGACCTCTCTGCGCCCGGTTCATCTACCGAGCAGAGTCAATTACGCAGCGGACCTCCTATCCAGAGGAGGCCCTCTTGCAGGAGAATGGTGTCTCCACTCCCAGGTGGTAGAACACGTCTGGGAATGGTTCGGCATAGCGCAAGTAGATCGCTTCGCGAGAGACCACGCACTGCCTCCTATGGTTCTCAGTGAGGGACCCCGACAGCCCCCTAGGAGTCGATGCACTGGCTCACGAATGGCCACCAGCCCTCTTATATGCGTTTCCACGGATTCCGATGCTCCCTGCCCTCTTAGAGAAGGTCAGGGTAGAGCAAGCAACAGTGATCCTGATCGCTCCTCGGTGGCCTCGGAGAATATGGTTTCTGAGCTTGGTGCAGTTGCTGCATGGTCAACAGCGGGAGCTTCCCCTGCGAGCAGACCTGTTGTCCCAGGCCGAAGGACGGCTTTGGCACCCGAACTCCAAGCTCATGCAGCTATGGGCTTGGCCCCTGAATGGGAGCGCCTGTCAGCCTTAGGGCTCTCGACAGCGGTGATTTTGACCATTCAGAGCGCTAGAGCGCCCTCTACTAGGTTGCAGTACACGTACAAGTTGTTTCAAGATTGGTGTCTGGCAGAGGGCCATGGCAGTGATATTACAGTTTCTTCAAAAACTGTTAGATGAAGGGAATTCTCCCTCTACACTTGAAGTGTTTTTAGCCGCCATATCAGCTTGCCATGTACGCATTGATGGGTGATCACCAGGTTGCCATTTTCTAGCATCGTAGTTCCTTATGGATGCTATTAAATTAGCTTATGAATCGGCAGGCCTTCCACCTGGGCCCTCTTTAGGACTACACTTGGACTACACTGCATACTTTTATGAGGTTTTACTGGTTAAATGTACTGGATTCCTCTGCTCCACTATTTGGAGCATCTGTACTACACTCTATGGCACCTTAGGATGCCAATATGGTGTTTACTATTCCATTTTAGGACAGGTGTCATTGCGAGCATAGAAGCTGAGGCGCAGCGCCACATATGCCTAGATGTATATAAATATTGAACATCAATATATAGTACTGTGACAGGGTCTTCTTCGTGTCACGCGTGTAGGTAGCCACTGTTCAAGCACACAGAGAGACAGGCGTGGTGTTGATGTTGAAATGCCGGCACAGGCGCGCAAGTTTTATTAACAAACAAACAGAAATGAAAGTAAAATAAGGTGGTCATGTGACGTTACCAGCGATGGTAACGCACAGAGGACTAGTACATCAAGCTGTACAAAAAGTGTAAAATAAAACACAATACAACAAACTATAAATCAAAGGTGCCGTGAAAACGGCAGGCCTTGCAGCAGCCCCGAGCTCTCTCCCGCGGATGTTTTTAACCTGATGGACACTGGGTCGAGACCCGCCCACCTGCTGATTGAGGACCAGCACAGCCAATCACTTGCTGCCCTTCCCCACAACCAAGCATAGCAGGCAGCAAGTCTCAATCGAACGCCCGTCTGTAAACAATAATTCAATCAAACAAATCAAATCCAAAACGACACAAAATAAACCTTTACCATTTAAATTTACCATTGTGCACGGCAATCGCCCTGCCACATACCTCCCTCCTTAGGATGAACCCTAAGGGTTCATCCGACAAAGTCATTTACTTATTTCATTTAATTTATTTTAATTTTTTGATTTTTTTTAATTCACTACATATGGGTGGGTGGGAGAGAACATTCGAGCCCAGCCAGCCTCAACCAACCACCAGACAGTTAACTGGCTCCAATGTTATCACCACATTATCATCAATATAATTTATCACTATTATCTCGATAATTTATCATTACCATCACTATAATTTACTATTATCATTTCCCATCACCAGCATTCATACAATACATCATTTAACAATAATCTACTAACGTGTAAGAATTAACAACACACCAACAATTATTAACCCCCATGGCTTCTATAAGGGGGCGCCCATTCAACCCCACTTACCCCCTAAACCCAGTGTCCCTTCATGGGGCTCCTCTCCGGAAAATTGCCCCGCCTCCTTCTGAGACGATCCCCCACAAATGACAGGCTCCTTCGCTGATGCTTGGCAGGAAGTTCCTCCCGCTGGCTTCCGGGCAGGCAGTCTCTCCTCCTCCCTCGCCAGTTTCCAGAACTGGAACTCCTCCTTCTGCAGCTCTCAGGGATGGACCCTATTCGGTCTTTCTGGCATTCGGGATCTCTCGGCTCCATCGCAGTTCTTTTAAGGACAGCGGCTCCATCCATCTCCTTCAGTAGCCCCTCAGAGTTACCTGCGGTCTGCCCTTGCCCCCCCAAAAAAATTTCAGGGGTTTGCTCCTCCTGTCTCTCTGTAGCCATCTAGCCTTGCTTCGGCAGGATGCAGTGGAATCCACTTCCGACACCATATGTGACAGGGTCTTCCTCGTGTCACGTGCGTGGGTAGCCACTGTTCAAGCATACAGAGAGACAACTGGGGTGAAGTTGAAAATGCTGGCAGAGGCGCACAGATTTTATTAACAAACAAACAGAAACGAAAGTAAAATAAAGGTGGTCATGTGATGTTACCAGCAATGGTAACGCACAGAGGACTAGTACATCAAACTGTACAAAAAGTGCAAAATAAAACACAGTACAACAAACTATAAATCAAAGGTGTCGTGACGACGGACACTTGGTCGAGAACCGCCCACCTGCTGATTGAAGACCAGCACAGCCAATCACTTGCTGCCCTTCCCCACAACCAAGCATAGCAGGCAGCAAGTCTCAATCGAGCGCCCGTCTGTAAACAATAATTCAATTACACAAATCAACTCTAAAACGACACAAAATAAACCCATTCCCACATACAAACACACTAATTTATCATTGTGCAGGACAATCGCCCTGCCACAAGTACTTTTTTACTTAGTAAAAAATTGGTTCTTGCTGTTGGAATCGTTTAAAATGGGTGTTCGTTATAAGAAGGGTTTGTTATAGTGAAGTTAGCCTGTACATGTCAATATATACTTGCTGTAGGACAGGAGATGAACCTACCCTTTCTAGAATGTTGCGAGCCAATCAGAGTTGTCCCTTAAATCATGCAGATTCACAATGCAGTGTAGGTGTATAAGGTTATGTATGGATGTGTTTGTTTATATGTGGTACTATTACATGTATGTGAGACTATTTTAAAAAAATGTTAACGAGAACAGGAAGTTAAAAACCTATTTAATATCCCCTAAAAGGCTTTTATTACAGTAATGAACAAACATCATAGTACAGAGGCCAAAGGAAAAAGTATAGAATAGGTTTCACTGCTCATACAATGCAATGTCTTGGGGAGATGCCTGAAGGAATATGTATAGGTGATGTATGTTGGATCTTGGCTTTCCTTATATTTATTGACCTAAACAGCATGCTCAAGATCAAACAACTTGCACTGGGACCCTTATTAGAACTTGTGCCAGTAGTCTGTTAATTGTACTTTATGACCGCAAGGTTCCATTAAGAAATATTTAAGCCTCTGATCTTAGTTTATCTGGGTCTACTTCCACTGATGAAAGGCTTCCATATTCAAAGGGAGAATGTAGTGTTTAGTGCTATTTGAACAGCTCTAACTGCACCAGAAGGCCTTAAAAAGTCCCTAATTGTAGTGGTCATAAAAAGAAAACTTGGATTTTAAATTAAGTCTTTTTGTTTTGCTAACCCATCCAAGTGCTTTTTCAGTTAAACAGCATTATGGTTTTTTTTGTGTTCTTGAAAGTTCTGTAAGCAAAATAATGATTTTTCTAGTGTAAATCTAATGTTCATAGCTTGGAAGTACAAATGGAAGCAAAATAAGTTACACAATCAAGAATTATCCACCCATGGTTCAAACTATCCACTTTTCAGAACTGTTTCACTTGTACTACATTGTGTATTGTCAATCCAAAGTGGGTGGTATCTAACTAACTGTTTTCCTGTAATATTCTGGTAGTAGATAATTCACAGAAATATGATGGCCCCATTCCATTCCAATCAAAAGTTAACAAAAGTGGCGTCCCCAAGTGGCTCACTTGGAAAATGCATGACCGTGTGGTGTGCATAGTAGATCATGGTAGATCTGCACTGCCAGCAGTCAACTATTTCAACCAAGTAGCATGCCATGTGGGTCCTGGCATTTAGTGTTTCAACCAATCAGCACTAAGCATTACCATGAGAAGGCAGGTGTTTATTGTTTCAACCAGTCAGCACCAAGCATTGCCCTGTGTGAGAGTGTTTACTTTCTAATCATCTTGTACCAGCTGGGTTCACTGCGATTATGGTGCTCAACATGGTCTGATTTGCAAAACATGAAACATAATCTCTGTAGCATCCAGCACCATGTTTAAAACAACTGGGAGTAAAGACTATTTTAACACTAGATACAACTGAAAAGTTGTATTCATGAACATCATATCTAACATTTGCATTGCAGAAATGCTATATTTAAGTGGAAAATTAAACATAAAATGCTTTATTTTTAAGATGAGCGCATATACAGCACAACTACAGACAGTGAAAAAATATAATAAAAATGTACATGTACCTGTGTACAGGTGTAAACGGGTATATGTACACACAAAACTATAAAACCGAAATCATTGTTTCTAATACTACATAAAAATAAAACATAACACTACTTCCATGGAGGAGTGTACGCATCTGGCTGCTGACTGTGCCTGCAGCCAGGAGCTGTGTTGTAAACAAAGACGCAGTTCCAGTGAACACTATTGTGTAAACTGGTCCATACAAAACTGTACAACCTAATTTCTTTTTTTAAGTAATATAAAAAAAGAGTATATAAAATTTTTCATATTAGGCACATAAGTTGTTATCCTACCTGTAATTTCAGTTTGCTGCATGCATCTGAGCATATTCCAATCAAAATGACTACTTTCAAGCTTAAATATTTCTTTCTGATATATTCCCAGTTGCATTTGTGGAATAAAACAAAGGATTGCTGTCTCCCGGGTACATTGAAAAATAAACAAATAGGCTTTCACTGAGTTGGCATCTTGACAAATCTACTATCATAGCAATCTAGTCACAAACAAAGGCTTGAAATAAATAAAAAAAAAAAAACACATGTGCTAGGAGGAGGGTACGTGTCTTGTCTGCTGCAACCCTAACCCACGTGGCGGTTCTAGGTAGAACTGTTTATAACTTTATAATTTTTGTGATTCTGGCTATCAAACGGAGTCAGGATATTTAATTCATATATTTAGGAAAAGTAAAAAACGGACACACGCATACGATATACGCATAATTAACATTACAACTGCAAAATGGGTCACAATGACCCAAAAGGCGGTTCTAGTGTTAAGTTTTGTATTTTACTTTATAACCTGTTCAATGGTAAAAATGTATGTCATGTTCCAATAGCTTGGTTTTGCAGTATATTAAAATAGTAAATACTGCAACATAAACTCTGCATTTTTAGTGCGCTATCAATAAACATTATACTGGGCCAGTAAAATGTGTGTAGAGCAGGTGGATTTTTCCATCAATTAGCCTTGATGGCTAGTGGATGGAAAAGTTCATTTCAAGCCCTGAGATTCCATATAGTAAAACAACAAATTTGACTCTGATGGATAAATCATAGTGATTTCCATAGTACAAGCCTGTGTAACAATAGGTTTCTTGGGGCGTAAAACCAGCCAAAAATGAAAGATGTCATTCTAAGGGACAGCCTCCCTAAACTGGGGTTCCCAAAGAAAGTAAAACTATGTTGCAGTGCTGTATAAGGCTAGTATGCCTAACATTATGATAAAGTTGTGTGTGTTGTATCTCAGATGGTCAAGTGGGGAGTGGTTTTGATTTTGGTTGATTTGCCATCGAATGACTGATTTTTAGGAAGCTAGTGTAATGTCAAAAAATGGTAGACTTCCATCTCAAGAATTTAGGTAAGAAAACAAAACATGGGATAAAATCTAAATAAACAATGAATGATGTTTGTCTGTTAATATGAAATACTAATTATTATTCAGAGTGTCACAATAGCAGTGCCACTTGTGTTAAATTGTTTTCTATAATAATACTCAATTGATTTTCAAAACTTCTGCACTTGCAGAACTGCACTAACATTCTCAATGTACAGTAGAACCATCCAACAACATCCAACTTATGAACTGACATGTCAACCGAACACCTCACTTTTAGCTGAAAGTGTGCAATCACTCAACCACGCGTACAATGTAATCAGAATTCACTTTTTAAAAGAGCAAGGTTAGCCTGCTGAAATTGCAAGAACTGGGAAACACAAACGTGTTACACTTTCAATTGAAAGAAAACACTGAAACTATTTTTTAACAAACTATTTTTTATTACTTTAGCAACAGTATGATCCTTGGCAGAGGGAATATGGTATTGAGAAATTGTCAGAAATATTAAAAAAGGCAATAATTTGCAAAGGAGACACAAAACAGCAGAGCAGTAAAACTGATGTATCGAACGCAAAGCTGATGATGAGGATTTTGATAAAGCACTTCAAACGTGGCGTGATGGTTATGAAGAAAACAAAATTACTGTACCGACAAATGTATCCAGACATAGGTGAGGCAGATTTCAAAGTAAGTACGGGCAATTTTACTGAGAACATTTTAGTTTGAAACAGCAGGAGTTTTTTCAAGCAAAGGAGCAAGCTGCAAGAATGCATTTGGTTTAAAATAAAACAAAAACAAGCCCAAAGTTACCTGAGGTTTTCCTGGACATTTAATCTGTGTTTTTGCTACAGTTATAACTGAAATAATTAGTGAAACTTAGCATTTTTCCACGTGTAGTACAATTTAAAATTCTTTCAAACCATAACAATTTCAGTATTGCATTACTGTGCTGTATCCATGTTTTATTTGCCAGCTTAAGGCATACACATTTATTAAAACCAGTGAAAACACATTTTCAGAGTTACAGACATTTCACACTTATGGACAACCTCCATTCCCATGGTGTCATGCCAAGCTGGCTGTCATCCTATGTACACCCCATACTATTAACACTGTTAAAGTGACAGATAGCATTCTTCAGGTTATTTACCTTTTATAGACCTATCAAAAGCCTTTGGCACTGGGAACCTTTTAATTCTTTTAAGAAACTGTTATCTATTAAATTAGGAAAAGAAGCTATATTCTGCTTGCATGTAATTTGGCAAATAGATATAAATTTGTCTCCATTTATGGAATCCGCTGTACTTGAGAAAGGAGTACCGCAGGGTTCAATCTCAGGCATCCTATTACTTAATATCTTTATTAACGATATGCCACTGGTCTGCAACAACTGCCATCTTCATTAGATGTAGCATATTGTACAATGGTTCCTGAATTATAATTGTCTTTGCAATTACATTTTAACAACCTAAATTATTAACAGTGAACATTATTATCACATTGTTCACTGTTATCATCTTAATCAAGTTTTAGTGATACTATATTAACCTGTTAGAATTAAAAGTAATTACCGGTATAGTTGTTTTTTTTTTCAAAAGTGGCCCATTAACCTTATTCCTTCTCCTCACCATTATTGCAAGATCTACAGAGAAAAAGAAAATATGGGTTAATACTTACATAACAAAATATTATTGTCTACCTATTATTAATTGTGCATCACAGTGGTTTTCAATTTTTTTTTTTATATGTACCCCTACTGTCTGGAGGTTTTAGCTCAAGTACCCTTTACAATTTTTGATTTACTGAATGGAACCACAGTTGAATAAAAGGCAGAATCATCTGATTAACAAATGTATTTGTTCCCATTTATACAATTTACATAGTTTATATAATTTGTCACAATATTCTTCTGGTTTAGGAGAATACCAAACAGTAGGCCTAATTCTTAAAACTTTTAATTGCAAATCTTTGGATGCACAAAATCTAAAGACAGTATTTGGAAATAAAATTATAAATAATCCAAAATAGTCTGCACTGTAAATGTTTATCATGCTAACTTCCCATCTCAGCATAATTCTGTGTACCACTAAAATGTTTACAATATTAAAAACATTAACCTCAAGATAAAACTAATAACTAAACATAACAATAAAATAAGCCAAAATAACAATTTTTTGGATCAAACACCAAAAACAAATTCAACCAGATGCTATTACTGTTACTAAAATGCTGCTGTGCCTAATAAATAAAACAAAAACAGTCAAGTATGAGTAATTATTATTTATTACCGGGGCATTTATACTTCTAAAACATGCAGAAAGATTGTGCTTCACTGATTAGTATTACATTGTACGACTGCAAACTGCAAAGTTCATGAGCAGCAACATTGATACTATACTACAGTAACCACTGAGCTGCTAAAAATCTTTCCAATAAGTTCACCAGTTACATATATTAATTTTTTTAACTTACATTTACACATTATTTCAAAGCCTACAACTGATACTTGTAATCAACACAGTAGATTGGGTTGAGGTGTAGAGAATTATTCCAATCCTTACAACCCATAATCCATCCACTTGACAGTAAAGGTGTGCTTATTTCTAACAGTTTCCATGACTAATTGACAACTGGTCCCCCCCAACTGGTATAGGCTGCATGAGATTTATTGTGGTTGGACAACAGTTCAATGTGACAAGTCTGCAAAGTGTTTAAATTGACCTAGATGGATATGTGACTATTCTTCATGAATCACTAATTTGTACAGTTTATGGATTGGTATGCATCTTAGATATTATTAATTACATGTCAATGCATTACAGATTCATCAGAGATGTGATGCACAGCCCATTTAAAAAAGTGTGTACTGTGAATTGCAGGTGTTTCTCATTATTTTGCCGTCACTGTGTTTCAAGTTGATTGTGAACAAAACACAGTTTTACAGACCCCAATTATCAATTATATAAAATTACATCAGGTAAAGAAATCCAAGATTAGGTCTAATCGGGCCTTCAAAATCAAACAGCATACATATTTTTAAAATCTTAAAATTGTAAACAATAAAACATGATGTTTTTATTGGCATGTTACCTTCATGTAAATCATTATTTATACCACCCAAAATTACATAAAGTCTTTAGTATATCAATCTAGTGAGCTTTAAAATTAACTTGACGGGCTCCCTATGAGGAAAGCCAAGCAAACAAAACATGACTAATGAAACAACTAAGCTATTAACCAATCGCCTCGAGATTAAAGCCCAGCTTTCCACACTAATGCAACCACCAGACTGCCATGCTTGTATCTCATATCATTTACAAAATAAATAGTATTCCAGAACAAATTGATTTTGTTAGATAGAACATTGATCACCTACATTGCCTGGAGACAGAATATGGCTTTACAAGCAATAAGACGCCCGACAATTATATTATTTTTAGTGAAATAAGACTAAAGAGATACACCAAATACAGACATCAGCGAGACGACTGGAGGTGTATTTCTGCTTGTACTTTATCCTCAAGTGACACTGTAATCCACTAAAGTTTCTAGCTCTATTTCCTCTATGCAATCAGGAGGTACAGAGTCGCAAGTGATTGTGTTCATTTGTAAAGGCATCCAAACCAAAATTGAACCCCAAGGCTGATAAACTATAAAGATGCTGATCAGATCTGAGCTAAATAGACTAGGCTGTAGGGCAGGCTATGTCAAAGATAGCTCAGGAAGACCGATGGCTTTATATACCTTATTACAAACACGGTGCCCTGACTGCATTAAAACATAACATGCAAGGAGTCTTTCCTTCTCTTACATAAAGCTATTTTGTTGAATAGATAAATAACAAAAAATTGGAAACCACACCTTATAATAAGTGTATTCATTGTGGGAAATATAAGTGTTTCTGGCAAAAATCCCAATTAATTTAAATGTCAGCACCCAAGGAAGGTTCCATTTTGTTAATGAATGCAAGCAACAGCCTGTTTTCTGGCTAAAGTGATACCTAATTATTAACCCAAATGATATACAGGGAATTCATTTGTTAAGGATATGCCTTGAGAAAGGTTAGGTATTATCTGTCTATCTTGAGACGTTTTAAATGTCATCCAAAATTAAAATTAATTGGTTTTATTGCATGTTGAAATTTGTGGCATGATTATAATAAACCATTATTCTTTACAACTACCATTTTTATTATCATAATTTTTTATATAATTATGACCTGGAACCGATTTTGTGTGGGTTATTTGGGCCAAAATGTAGCAAAACTAATAGAAACAGTACATTTTTCAGTTGTCCATACCTAAGCCAGAATGGTTCGAGAGGTTATTCTATAATCTAATTTGGTTATGTGTTTTGTTTCTGCAGCCATTTGGCAAGATTTTTAAGTGGAAATCCAATAATATTACAAAAATTTGTGAAACACCTGGACATTGCTTTTGTCTCCTTTGACTTACCTGCCACAGTAATATTTATTAATTAAATGGATATAATTTTGTGAAGTTATTATTGCACCTGGGTTAGTTTGTGGGAACTCTTGAGCCAAATGTCAGAATGTCAGGTGTCGTATTCAACACCTTATAACCACATTGTGCTGATATGGTAAAAACAAAACCATTGCTGTAAATCTGAGCTGTATTTAAATGTGTCTCTGTTACATATCCTGCCCTTATAATACCACCCATAATAAAACATATTAACAACGTTCAGCAGCAGATGATCAGGGGACAAGTGAAAATGTGATTGAAGATGGATTTTCACTGCTCTGCTTATCATTGTTTAATGTTCGTTTTCCTTGTTAAAGGAGTTGCGAAGGTTTTAAAATTAATTTACTTACCTGCTATGTTCACCGCTTATCATTGAATCCTACCCTGCTCATCACATCTTGTTGTCTCTGCTAAAAGTCTAAGCTGAGTTATGGGTGGTATGGCATTTCCTTGCGCTTCAAGCTTAAACCATACCTATAGTGATTACAAATTGGCTTGAACTTATGACTGCTGAATTAATTGTTATTTTATTTCATATAATAGCTGGTGAGGTTTAACAGAAATAAAAGCTAAGAAAATGGGCTGCTAAGGGGAACAATTTTAATAAAAACTTTCATTTCTGTCCCTGTCCGAAGCTAAACTCAGAGGCTACTTGCACTATGGGGCTGTCAGTCATATCTCCTATGCTGGATCCCAGTGAGCTGCCCACCCCCTTGAGCTCCTCTGCGTTATGAAATGGAGTGAAGGAAAAAATCTCCATTGAACAACTGCTGCAATTTATTGTCCTTCTCGATGCATACACAATTCAGGAGGGTTTTTGCTTTTTTTTTTTTTTTTTTTTTACAATAGATAAGCACTATATTCAGCTCTTGCTGACAGGCTCATGGGCCTGCTTATCAGCACCCATGCAAGCTGCATCATAAGTATGATTGTACATACGTTTCATTCTGAAGTTACGGTCTATCATTTTTTTTTTCACAAACATGTACTAGTCTTGTATTTTCTTTTCTTTTTTTAAAACAACATAAACATCCCTAACTTTACAGTATCTTTAATGAAACAAATACATTTACCACTGTTGTCATTTTCTCCAGTGTGCATTCTTAGTTGGGTAGGCAAACAAGGGGTCTGGTGATTCTGCCTACTCTGATGCTATGCAGAGTTCTGCTATATGCTGCTCATGAAGTTTGCAGTTTCCAACTCGTCATATAATTGAATACTAATCAGCGAAGCGCAAACTCTGCTTCTTTTTTTAAAAATATAAATACTCTGATAAACATAAATACTAATCACAATACTCATACTTTGATGATTTTATTTAAATTTCGCTTTAAAAAAAACTCCATTTTAGAATATATCATCATCTGAAGCATTTTAAAACTGGTAAAAATGTAATAACAGAATTTAAAACAAATACACATTTAAGTATAAGACATAAATAAGACAGACCATGTGGATTTTATTTTTATTTTTTGCTTGCTGTATTGATCTCAAAACACTGCCTTGCAAAATGTGTCTGTGATGACTTTGATTCATGGTTGCATAATTAAAAGTAGACAGTCTTAGCTTTCTGTCAGTGTAGGCCCTAGTATATAGGTACAGAAAGGTTAAAAAAAATGTATTTCCTTTCTTTACTCTAAGATTTCAAAACCTAAACCAATTAGAGGTGCTGTAAGATTTACACTATTTGCTGTTGAAGGTGTCTATAATGCATCATTCTTTAAACCAACCATGCTTGAGTTTTTAAATATTTGGTTGAAAATATTTGGAAAATTATTTGGAAAATTTGTCACTCCAGTGAGAATAGCATGCAGGCGGTTCTTTGTGTATCTAAAATGTTTCTCACGTCTTTTTGATGTGCTACACTAAATGAATAGGCAGAATATACCCATCCCTGTGCATATTTATGTTTATATGTTGCGTGTTGTGTGTTAATGTTGGTGTATAGTCATTGGTACACAGGATATAAATGGATCTGTGTAACACGAGTGATTTAAAATGTATATTTGTATTTAGGCACGAGAATTGCACAGCACTTCACGTGCAGGTAAAATGTAATAATATGTGAGCACAGGAAATTGCACTAGATTAATTCATGTGCAGTTGTACCAAGACTCCAATTGAATGACTGATTAGCAGTTGAGTCTCGGTATAGCTGGATAAAAGTAGCATGTTTTCACTCACTCGGGGTTGTGTGTTTGGGAAGTGGAGAGCAGGTGAGAGAAAGGAAAGGTAATTTAACATTAAATAACAATTGTTAAGTCGTGCTGGAGGGCCAGCACGGTACTTGCTTGTTTAACGTTTGTCCACTTGTTTTGTCTGTTAGTACGTTTCATTTGTCTATTTATTTTGGCCGCAAGTGCCATGTCCTGTTTTGGTGTGCTGTTTTATATAAATCTTTTGTTTTGCAATAAACCGGCGCAAGCTAGCGCATTTACCATATCACTCACAGTGCTGTGTGTTTTCTTCTGGTCTGACGACAACACTGAAGCCAGCCTGTCACAACGCTACTACAGCCTGCAGTTTGTTGATAACAACAGAGACAAACAGATTTGCTGAACAGGAGAAAAACAGCTGAGTAAAAACATGGATGCCTACCACAGAGAATGAGATGAGTGTATTTATTTATTTGTCAAAGTAACAAGGGGTTGTCAGGATTGGTACTACAATTCACTCACTGAATTTTGCTTAACTCATAAGTAGAAACTGATGTATTCTACTGATAAAGTACCTATGCTTCACAGATAATAATGCATAAACAGCGATACACACCTGTATCTGAAATTGTGGAAGATGACATGGTTGAAAATTTGCGACGCAAGTTTTCTGATTTATATGTACCAGATAAAGACGTTAACATTGATGACAGTTGATGATGTACAAAAGGTGTCTAGGATAGAAACAGTATATTCCTCTAAAAAGAGCCAGAAATGGAGTGAAATTCTTTGTGTTGTGTGAGGCAAAATCCGGGTACAGCTGTGATTTCATTATTTACATTGGACAAGGATAAACTTAAAACATGAACAATATGGGTCCAGTTTATCGTTTATGGGTGTTTCAAGCTTAGTTCATTAGTAGGCTTGCAACCAGATTTGATATGATTTTTCAAAATGTAATGTTTCTAATACAGATTACAGAATATTAAATTAACTTAATACAGCTTTTAGTTTTGAAAGATATACTGACTGAAGGGACTGGCAAAATAACCCTTTTTCACCATGCAGAAGTGTGTCTACTGAAATGACTGGAGTTTGTGGGACAGGTCACAGCCATGTTTGTTGGGCGCAATGTCCCTGATGTTTGTGTAAAAATGTTACACATTTTGGAAACCTGATACTTTCTATTTCATTCTGGACATAAAATAGCCTATACATGATATGGTATATGCATTATTAAATCATTATAAGCAGAAGCAGAACAGAAGTTAATAGTTAAAAGATGGAGCCCACACACCTGAAGCATGACATTTCACTGAAAAATTGTGTGAACCTTTGTGACACATGTTTATAACACCCTGCCCCCTCCAAAAAAAAAAAAAACAAACAAAAACAAAAAAAAAACTTTAGTAGGGGAAAGAATTGTCGTTTGTAAAGACTCAAAATAGTTTACTTGCATCCAGTGCTCCAGATAAGCTGCATACTTTTACACAATGAAAACAATTGAATTACATATTATATTTACATTTAGTGCGTAAAGAATAGGGATGGCAATTCTGCTGCAAGCTTGAGTTTGCTGTTATCAAGCTTCTTGTACTTTGTTGGTTCTCAGCGTCTGAATGGTCAATTGTGAATATACTGCATGCGGTAGCTAGAGAATGGATCATAGAAATGCTTGTACAGCTAATTGTAGCCTGCCTGAGAATTGCCAGAAACAATGATAAGTTTGAGTTTTCAATTAAAAGAAATAAAAAAAAAAAAAACCTATGGTTCAATCCACTTACATGCAATGCATGTTTGTGACTAGTGAATAAGCCATTGGATTCTTGATTTTGGATTCTGGATTTCACTGTGCCGTCTTAGTCCCCCTCAACCTAACCTACTAATTTAACAAGCTGAAAGCTGAATTTTTGGAAGGTAAATCTATATAATAAATATACTATTCCATCGTTTGAAGAGTCAGGATGCTCTATATTGTGTTGCGCTAGCAAGGCGATCAATAAAGACTATATTATTATCGTTTCTTTGTAAATATGTAGTATGTGCATGCAGACCTTTTGCTAAGTAAATTTTATGTGTAGCGTTGGAATTAAAAAAGAAAATCAGTATTTTTAATACCACGTTTTGGTACAGTAGTTTAAAATAACATTACAGTTAAAATGTAAGGCTGTAGTTAATGTATACCCCACAAGTTAGCATTAAAGTATGTACAGTATCTACTGAAAGTCAGTGGCGTGCAGTGGGTTTCCTAGTACCTCATGCAGCGAGACTATATGAATGTAACATTAGATACAGGTCGACACTGGTACCCAAAAACTTGGTAGCCGTCGGGTTTTAAATTACCCGATACGATCCAGGTCTAATTTTATTACCCGGGCATCGATTTATTAACTTGAGAAAATATGCCATTGATTGTTTATTTATTTTTTGCAGTAATGCATTCGTGTTCCAAAAGCCAGTACTTTGGGTGGCACTAGGACCCAGTGAAAAGGCCAGCCTGCCTGCCTTGGTTGGTGCGCAATGCATTACGGGGCACCTAAAGGTGCAAACAAAACTAAACCAGTATGAGCTAACAGTGCGTAGTCGCAGACTGTCATGCTACTTGAATACAGCATGACTTGAGCTCCACTACGTGCGTGTGGCTGCAACGTCACTCAGAGAGCCTGGTACTGTTTTAAGTGCCCGACTAGTCATGCAGAGCTAACGCAGCATGACTCGATCATAGCACAAAGAATGAAACAGTCCACGAAATGAATACATATAAAAAAAAAAAAAATAATTGTATGAAGACAGGAAGACACATTTTATATTATAGTATTATCGCAACATTCTTAGCTTTCCGATTGGTCATACAGTGCGTGACATGCATGCCTTGACTGCACTCCACTCTTGAAAGTACTTCTCTGCTCACACCCTTTCCTTATGAAACATGTGGTACATACAGAAGCACATTCACAAATGCATTATCCTTCTATAAAGAATTGCCCTACATATAATACAAAAGTAGCTTCCTTTTCATTTAGTAGTTATTCCCCATGGTGACTTTTGACAGTGTTTTGAGTTTAAGAAAGCTACCTGCAAAAATGTAGGTTCAAGAAAGAATTTGTTGATCTGACTGAAGGTTCATTTTGACTGACAGGCTTTTCTTTTTCTAGGTCTGGGCTATTGACAGTTTGGTTCACCTCACACTTTATGATAAAAAAAATTTGGTCAACTTTAACTATACTGTCTTTTTTTAACTGAAGGAAAAACTGAAACATGTTCATCCTACAAAAAACATTTGTTTCATTTGCACACAATTGCCAACAAATGTATACCTTGAGTAATTAAACTTGGGAATGACTACCAGGTTGTGGTTGAAGTGCATACTTTGTTGACATTTTAATATGGTGCCTGTTATAATAAGAAGACTGTAAACTGGAATCACTGATCCTTTGCCAAGTTCAATAATTAATGTTCTTTCCAGGCAGCATGATCTTCTCCTTTGTGAAACCTTCTGTCACGCAAGTATCATTTGTTGTTTTCACTTTTTTTTTTAACTAAACATTATTGCTTATACAGTAATTTATTTGCACTACAAAAACACTGATTTTATTATTATTATTTGTTTAAATGCCTTAAATGTCCATTGAGGGCTACTGTAAGTTGTTTTTGCAACAGATTATACAAATATATGAACCATCGCTTTAAACACATGCTGAATTTCTTATCTCTACACAACATTCTTTGTGTACAGATAAATGGGTTCCGAAAAAAGCACATGGCCCTTTTTATTTACTTGTACCAAATACCAAGGAAATCAGTAAAAAGCTCAAACAAAAAGTAACTGTTTACCATGTTCTGTGGTCACTTTTTTACTTATTAGCTGGAGGAAAACAGCATGAAAATTCTGCCTTAAGTTTGACTTGGTGCAGCCTGCTTTTATTCAATTCAATTACAAACGCTTGACCCTTATACTGAACCTCTTATCTTCATTGCTTGCACATGCACTTGATAGTACTGCAGCAGATGTTGGAAGTTAATAGGAAGAAATCCTACCACTGACTGTGTCTGAAGAGAAAACCAATAGAGGCGACTGAATGTTAGAAACAATGTCTATGGATACCGTTGGGGTTCTAATGGTCTTTTGTGTTAATGGATTTTGATCACTAAAAACAATGCACACCCTTCAACCAAATACAGGTAACCAAGTACACAAAACTGCATATTATCACTGCTGCAAATCATATACTAACCCTCATCATTCACATAGTACAGTCCTGCACTGCATTATGCCACACCAAACATGTGTATTTGCCTTTAAAGTTATTAATCTATGTACACTGTCTACATGCTTACATATTTTAAAAAAAACCTTAAAACATCCCTTTCTGCAAGCAAACATTACAATTTGTTCAGGATACTGTAGTAATACTGTAAGATGCATTTTTCTGTTAGAGCAGTGTTGCTATATTCTATTTATTAGAGTTGTATGTCTTTCTTTTTGCCTAAACATTAAACAGGCTTTAATTGTTTTGAATCTTAAAAGGTGTATGCAGTATCTGAAGAATGTTAAACATATGGGTTGCTTGGTTATGAGCGAGCCCAAGTACATGAGTACCAGTCTGTGCATTGTTGAGAAAAAACCTGCATGGTAAGAATGCCTAAACAGCTAAATCAGTTGATGTCCTAATATCATAAATACAATGATGTTACCATGACCAGGGATAACTGGAATACTTTCATACAAAACAAGGATAGCACCCATAGAAAATAGCAATTGTTCTCATTTGACCTACCAAGCAGGTGAAGGAAGCAGGCTAATTTGTATCAATAGCCATATTAAAAGCAGTGTGCACCATTATATTGTATTTCATTTCAAGTGTCTAATCCAGTCATCCTTTCTTTTGATATACTGCCTTCATGCTGGCATTTCCTATCATGTATCCGATAATATGCACAATCTTAACACTTGATACATGCTGTCATTTCATTTTAAAAAGGAATCTCAGGCTATTTAAGTAAAATGAAATGTTATTGCAAAACAACAATTATGTGAAATTCTTAGAAACCTAAGATTATATTTCTAATATCAATTTGGTGGGCCATTTAAGAGTTTTTGTATACACTAAAGTTAATTATTGTTCTCTGATATACAATGATGGGCCAAGGCTACGTCTTAATTGTTCAGTTCTTTCTTACTGTCAGACACTAAGCAAAACAAAACCAAAAAAAAATGACAGAATTGTACTTTAGGGTATTAGCCTGTACTTTGCTATCATTTTGAATGTATTCCTTGGTACATTTAAAAAAAAAAAAAGATAACTGAATTTCATATTTTGTACTTGGTTTGTGAGACAAGGCATGGCTGTAATAAGAAGCTTATTTCCTTTGCTCTCTGTAGTAACAGTGGAGCAGCATTGCTTCAATAAACTGGGTTGTGAAACAGGGAAACTCAAAACATATCTTATTGAGATTGTATGTATCTTTTCTGTATGTTATGAATTATAAATAAATAAAAACTATAATGAGACAATACTTTTCCCTCAAGATAAGTTTTTTTTTTTTTTTTTTTACCAGTACTTTTTGCAGTATGATTCCACTAGTAGTTTAAAATGATTTATACATTATCTATGTTTCAAATGAAGCACGTGCCCAACAACAGTGAATGTGCCTTACTATGAGGCATTATTCATTATTTAAACAGTGGCAGGATTTAGAATCCCTGCTGTTTAGATCAATTTAATTGGCAGCTTTGAACTGTAAGCAATAACTTTCCCCATACGTAGATTTGTAGTTTATCTGGTTGCATAAAATTGGCTAGCTCTTGAAAGGATTTGAGAAATAACAATATTTATGCATACACATTTCAGGTAAACAATATACATATAATTAACAGTTATAATAAGTTCAGGTCATGGTTAGGAACTTGGATCACTGATATATGTCTGGATCAATGATATATGTCTGGATCAATAACTAGCCAAGCAGGTACAGTAACTGTTGTTGGTGTATAGAAGGGAAATGCGTCTAGAGACTATTCCAAAACAATGCACAAGGGTTGCTCGATCTGTGCCATTTAGGACACCAGTACAGTGTGAATATAGCTTACAGTTTTCATTTTAATTTTATTTAGATGTGGGTTTTAGATCCCCTTTTAGAAAGCCTTAGGAATGTATTCCACAAGTAGTTATGGTACTGGATTCAGACTTGCACACCCCCAGCTATTTAACATTATAATAAAAAACGAATAGTGGTGTGCTGAGAACATACATAATCATAATGAATACTTGTATAATGCTCATACTCAGCACACTCCTAGTTACACGTTCTTGTTTATTTATTCTTAAATGGTGACTTGCTTTTATTCGTTTTATTTTTTTTTTTCAAGGCCCCACTTATCAATCTTGGACTTTGTAAACTAGTCCAAGATTAGTACCAATCACAGTCTGTGAAATTAACTTTTCTTTTTGACCAACACCATCAGTTTAAAAAATAAACCATACATACATACATACATACAAAACTGACAAAAACATGCTTACCTCTTTAAAAATTCAGTATAGTGTCCAGGAGACCTTCACCTAGGCATTAAATTCAGAAAATCAACATCTGCTACTATAACATAAAAAATAAAATAAACAACTCTGTAGACATTTTTGACTGCTCCATATGCATATAGGCACCTTATAAAACAGGCAAGTCATGCTTTCTACCCTGTGAACATTTAGGTATAAACTCAAATGTTAAGCTCAACTTGTGTTTTGAATGTTTAGCCTTAAGGTGTTGCAAAAGAGCATGTAGCTCAAGCTTAATCATGCACCACAAAGTCTGACAGCATGCCATTTCATTTTCAATATATAATAAATAGGGGTACACCAAACTAAGCTCCCAAAACATATGTAGATAACAGGACCATTCATTTTATTATGTACATGCTAAATCTGCCTAATATATGATGTGCCTACAGATCTGCCTTCCATATTTTATGCAGTAAAGACAGCGCTCTTCAGGTTGCTCTTGTTTTTATCACAGTACATTTGACTTTTGTGATATTTATATATCTTTGGAGATTTATATACATCATTCGGAGTTTTAGTACACCAGTATCATAGCCCTAATTATACAGTACATTCAATATATTTCTGACAAGTTTATTTATTTATTTTAATTTAGAGTGACCAATTATTCATTTTGTTTATTTTCCCCCAGTTTGGAATATCCAATTATGTTTCTTCTCTGTGAGCATCCTCTGATCTCACACGCCTAAAGCCAGAATCGCTTTTATGCCGAGCAACCCAGAGCAGAGGGTGAGACACTCAGGGACCCCGTGACAACAGTTTATTTAATGGTAAACAGAGTGCATTAATATCACACAAGAGTACTTCCTAAAAGTGTATAAACAGATCTGAGTGGGGTGCCACAAGGATAACCCTTCCTCAACTAACCAATCCAATAACTAACCTAGGTCATATAAACTTCAAGCCTCTTTAATTTACTGACACCATTAATCTCAAAAGGATCTGAGACTGCTTAAAAGACTTTCAGACTTGCAGCCAGTTCAATTTAATTTGAAGAAGTGTATTCCATATTGGATACAAACATTTAGAATCAAATCTAGAACGGAATTAATAATGAGCAGGAATGCTTTGGGTTATAGTGGCTTTCAGCAATATGGATAATCAATTAAAGGACAAGCAGAATATTACGTTTACAGATTAGTGTCCTAATCAAAACCAGATCATGTGAAAATGTTTTTTATATTCTCCCGAAACTTGAAAAGCAGACCACCTACAAATGCAATTATGTTTATTTAAGGGTTTTTAATGATTGATGCATCCCAGGATTGACATATCTGTAATCTGAGGTCTTTTTAAAGAAATATATCATTATTAATATTTCATGTTTCATTTTCCATTGGAAGACAGTCACATATTTTAATTTGAAGAAGTAGTTACATATCCCTCTAATGTGAGACATGCTGTGTAGAGATAATTATATTGTCCTAGTACAGTATAGTACAATAATCCATGGATAGGAAACAGCTGTATGGCCATAGACCTACTGTAGCAATGTTGCCCCGTCCCTGTGTGTACTTCTGTGTTGTATGTTGCGTGTAGTGTGTTAATGTTGGTGTATAGTCATTGGTACACGGGATGTAATATGGGTTACACGCACGAATGCTTAAAATGCTTATTTGTATTTCAGCACGAAGATAGCACAGCACTTCACTTGCAGGTAAAATGGAATAATATGTGAGCACAGGGAATTGCACTTTTATTAATTCATGTGCAGTTGTACCAAGACTCCATTTGAATGATTGATCAGCAATCGAGTCTTGGTACAGCTGCATAAAAGCAGCATGCTTTCACTCACTCGGGGTTGTGTGTTCGATGAAAGGAGAACGGGTGTGGAGAGGAGAAAGTAAAAACGTAAATTAATTTAACTCACCGTGTTTGTCTGTTCATCCACTCGTTTGTCGTTCTGTTTAGTGTTAGTATGTTTTCTTTGTTTATTCATTTTGGCCTCAAGTGCCATGTCCTGTGTTTTGTTTGTCTTTCAACCTTTTATTTTCTGTTTGTTTAATCATTAAATGCTGAGCACAACCAAGCGCTTCACCAAACTCCAGTGTTTTTTGAAAAAAAAAATAAAATAAATTTAAAAAATGGAAGGCTGGAGAGACAGTTGCACTGAACTGGAAGAGCTCCTCAGTGGTCTGGAGGACCAAGGCTGGTGCCTTGTCTGTGGGATGTACGGGCATGTGGTGGCTGTCTGCCACTTCCAAGGAGGAGGAGGAGGAACCGGCCCAGGAGAAGACGTGGGAGAAGAAAGATGCAGCAACAACAGCAGCAGAGCAAAGGGGGAAAGGAGCAAGCAGGGCTGTGGTGTTTTGCCTGCGACAAAACATGTCACACCACCATGCACTGCTTCGTCCAAGTAGAGCTGCTGGCATTGTCCCAAAAGATGGTATGGGGGGGAAGACACAGAGGAGTGCTGCCATCGCTGTTGTGCCCCTTCTGCGAGGGTGTGACAAAGTGCCCGCCCCTGTGTATATTATCTGTTATATATTGCGTATGGTGTGTTAAATGTTGGTGTATAGTCATTGGTACACGGGATATAAACGGGTCTGTGTAACACAAGTGTTTAAAATGTATATTTGTATTTAGGCACAAGGATTGCACAGCACTTCACGTGCAAGTAAAAAGTAATAATATGTGAGCACGGGGAATTGCACTTTATTAATTCATGTGCCGTTGTACCGAGACTCCAATTGAATGATTGATTAGCAATCGAGTCTTGGTACAGCTGCATAAAGGCAACATGTTTTCACCCTCTCGGGGTTGGGTGTTCGGTGAGTGGAGAACGGGAGAGAGAGGAGGAGAAATTTAATAACAATTGCTATTGTGTGCTGGTGGGACCAGCACGATACTTGTGTATTTAAAACTCACCATGTTTGTCAGTGTGTCTGTCCGTGCATTGTGTTGTTAAGTATAGCCCGTTTTTTGTTTATCTATTTATTTTGGCGAATGTGCCGTGTCCTGCCTTTTGTCTGTTTAAAACCCTTTTATTTACAATAAACCGGTGTATACCTATAGCAAAAGCCTACCTACACCTTAACCTGCTAATATCAAAGTAAGCTCTTTGAATGACAAGCGCTGTAGTTGGTGGAGGTCTTGATGATTAACAGTCATTTAAGTGACAGACTATTGTAGCGTTGCTTCAGTCAACGAGATCTGCGAGAACAGGGTAAAGTGATAGTGACACTACAGTACTAACAGACCACTGAGATGATTGACCACTAGCCAATCAGAGCAGTAGGAGACGGGACAGGCAGTAAGTATAAAAACGACACAAACTAGAGATGATTTCTAAATGATTATTTCAGGTAAGAAAATAAAAAAAAAATAGCAAGTGGTTTTACCGACGTTTATCCTATATAAATTTATTTCAGTCGAACTCATATTTTTTGGAAATTTGACGTTTAGACCTTTACCGATTTAGCCCTTTGCAGTCTATTTATTCAGCGCTTGTCAGGCACGTCAGGTCCAATTTATTTTCACATTGCCTGTTTATTTTACACACGTTGTTTATTTATTTATTTTTTTTCAGAGTAAAACAGGTTTAAAAGGCATTGAATCACAAAATGACATTCAATACTATCTCCAGCCAAGCCCCACCCCTTGTTCACTGTATTTTTCACATACCTCTTAATAGACGTGTATACTGATAAATCCTCTCCTGATCACTCGTTTTATCACCAAATTCCTCAACAATGCGATCCAAGTCATTATTTTATTACTATAACATCTCAAAAAGCTCTGCAAATATCCGTGATATTCTTTGAGTGCTGGATGCAGAAGCAGCTACCTCCTTTGTTATGTCTGTGTTATCTTTGTAGTGGATGGGGATATGAGATACACCCTTTTTTTTTTGGTTTGTTTAATTCGGCTGCTATTGGTGTCACTAGGCCATTGAAAGGTTTTATCTGCTTTTTCCAGAGAAAAAATGACTAGAGACTTGTGTTGTACGTCTTTTTGATGATGTCGGACAGGATACGAAATTGGACTTGAAAGGGAAAATCGTAATGTCGGACCTGGTCCAACATAGGACCGCAAAGGGTTAATATCGAAACATAGCAAGCCTAGCTATAACTTCATTATTTGTTTATTGTGACTACATTTCTGCTGTGCTGACTCTTAATTCAATAGTTGAAATCTGAGCAACATTTCACTCTGAAATAAACAGTAATTGCCTTAATTGCAACTTATTTTATTATCTACAAAAAATAAAAAATAACTGCTGCAGTTCCTGAAAAAAGGTAAAATTACACCAGCTGACACATTTCTGGGAGTTAGTACTAATGACAATTTTTATTTCATTTTACCTGGACCACTGGTGTAGTTTAACATGGGTGTGTATAAGGGGCGGGCTTATATACAGGGCTTATGTAAGCGGTAATTTAATTAAGGTGTGCACAAAATACATCAAAGCAATGTTTTGAGCTCCCCAAGTACTCTAGTATCAACTGGGGCTGTATTGATTTACTATTTAATAATAATAGCTGCTTCCAAAAAGCTAAGCAAAATGTAAACAGTAAATGTAATACAGCAGGATCAAGTCTGAGCAGTTAGCTATCTTTATGTGTTTTTGGTTTATAGAATTGGCTTTCATGGTATGCATGCATGCATACTGATCTCTGCATTGCAAGAAGGGAGAAACAGGTGTGAGGAATAGAAGTCATCACAAAACTGCTAAACAGACAAAAATGGATATCTGAAATTTTATTTGTGGTGCAAAAGCAGGCCCTTCAAGCACAGCTGGTGGCTTAGCAAATGCAGGTGTTGGTGGCATGATAAATTTGATTGATTAGTATTGTTTATTTTACAGATTTCACTGACATTAATGTCACAGCCTTGCTGCAAAATTGACCCCATACTTTCTCATTTAAAAACAAAAATGATTTTATCGTGACTTTAAGCTTTCATTTTTATTTTAGGAGGTGCAGGCAAGTGACAGCAAAACTGTTGATAGAGCCACAGAAAGTGACAGTGAAGGCAGAACAGACTATATCACAACAGCTAGTAATTCCAGAGAGAAGTTAGTCATAGATCAACAATCTAGCACAGTTTCAGAGAACAGTTCAGAAGGACATGAGACAGTTTGGAAGGTCAGAAAGAAATAATCTTGATAAGCAGCCCCATCATCCAATCCCGACATATCGTTGAGCAAAAACTCCCAAATAAGACTTTCCACTTTCAAGAAAAAAAGGTTTTAGGCTCCACTACAGTGATTCTTCAAAAGTGGTGTTCTGCTTTTATTGTGCAAAAACACTGTGTTGCAAAAATTCAACGCTTCTGCATTTCTAAGTTATTGTTTTAAAAATTGGAAAAAAAAAGGTTTGTCACATTTAAGAGAAGACCAGTTGACAGTCAGATTTCCAGTGCTATTGCTTCAAGGCTGGATCTTGCTTGTTGAAGATTTCTATAAAAAATATTCCACTTGTCTTTCACACACCAAAGAACCCAAGTCAAAACACTTGTTGATCTTATCTAGTGTAAGTGCAATTTTATGAACGTTACATGAATACCAGGGAAAACTAATTCATAGACTGGGATAATTTGTATAATTGTTTTATAACCCAATTTATCTGTCCTTAATGCAAAGTCCCGAAAGAATACAAAAAATCTTCATCAAGCAAAGTCCCGAAAATACAAAATATCATTTTTTATTCTTTTAAGCAAAGCCACAAACGAAATAGGTCCATGCAAAGTATAAAAAAGTAAAAAATATCCCCCAAAAATGAAAAATAGCTGGTATATTTACTTGTTCAAAAACCCTAACATGTGCTGTACGCGCGTGGTCCAAAGATGACTCAGCAAACGACCCAAGAAATGGTAAACTTCAGGAATTTATAGGTTTCTAAACAAACTTCTGGAACGAAAATATATTTTTCTGGAACAAATAAACTTTCTCAGATAGCAGCGACTTGATTCTGGCATGCTCCTTCAGTCTCTAAACTTATATTTTTTTTTTTTTTTTTTTTTTTTTTTTTTTTTTTTTTTTTTTTTTAACTTTCTTGGCATGTATGCCCTGCTGTGTCATTATAAAAAAAAAAAAAAAAACTTTTTTTGAAAAGTAATTTTCAATCTGAATGACTACTCGACCTAACTTTAACACTATTCAGTATTTTATGATACTGTGCTTAGGATATATATATATATATATATATATATATATATATATATATATATAGTAAGATAGCAGGGAGGGGGTTAAAATTCCTCCCTGCTAAAAACATGTGAGAATGCACGTTTGGGTGAATGGGCTAATGGTTTTAATTGTTTTATAGTTATCCCCTGCACCTGGTGGTAATTGTAAATTAGAGCCAGGTGCAGGGTATTTAAGAGAGAGCAGCCAGTCTGCTCAAGGCTGCTGAAAGGAAGGAACAGAAAGGTGTGCTCTGGTTCTGAGCAGCCAGAGTAATGTACCGTGTGCAACTGTGTGGTTATTGTGTTTCAGGTACCGGTAAACAGCTTAGCTGTCCGGGGTATTAGTTAGGGTAATCCTGACTGTATAGTTAGTGCTCCAGGAAGAAGCTAGGTGTGTTATTTTGTTTAATTTTGATCAGTGTGTTTATTAAAAAGTGCGCGTCAGCACTAAAAAAAGTTCAATTTCTGTGTCCTGGGTCTCTTTTAAAGGGGCTTTAAACTGTGAGAGTTGTGCAATCTTTCACTCTATATATATATATATATATATATAGCTCTGGAAAAAATTAAGAGACCACTGCAAAATTGTCAGTTTCTCTGGTTTTACTATTTATAGGTATGTGTTTGGGTAAAATGAACATTTTTGTTTTATTCTATAAACTACTGACAACATTTCTCCCAAGTTCCAAACAAAAATGCAGTGTTGCCAGACCTCAAATAATGCATAGAAAATAAGTTCAGATTCATTTTTAAACAACACAATTCTAATGTTTTAACGTAGGAAGAGTTCAGAAATCAATATTTGGTGTAGTAACCCTGCTTTTCAATCGCAGCTTTCATGCGTCTTGGCATGCTCTCCACCAGTCTTTCACATTGATGTTGGGTGACTTTATGCCACTCCTGGCGCAAAAATTCAAGCAGCTCGGCTTTGTTTGATGGCTTGTGACCATCCATCTTCCTCTTGATCACATTCCAGAGGTATTTCAATGGGGTTCAGGTGGTCCTCCATCCACACCTTGATTGACCTGGCTGTGTGGCATGAAGCATTGTCCTGCTGGAAAAACCAATCCTGAGAGTACCCCCAGATCATCACCGATCCTCCACCACATTTCACAGTGGGTGCGAGACACTGTGGCTTGTAGGCCTCTTCAGGTCTCCGTCTAACCATTAGACGACCAGGTGTTGGGCAAAGCTGAAAATTGGACTCATCAGAGAAGATGACCTTACTCCAGTCCTCTACGGTCCAATCCTTATGGTCTTTTGCAAACCTCAGCCTGGCTCTTCTTTGCTTCTCATTGATGAAGGGCTTTTTTCTAGCTTTGCACGACTTCAGCCTTGCCCTTAGGAGCCTGTTTCGAACCGTCCTCACTGTGCACTTCACCCCAGCTGCCGTTTGCCATTCTTTGTGTAGGTCACTTGATGTCATCCTACGGTTGCTGAGTGACATTCGAATGAGTTGGTGGTTATACCGGTCAGAGAGTTGTTTTCGCCCTCTGCCGGTCTATAGCTTTGTTGTCCCCAATGTGTGAAATTTTAAGGATGGAAGCAACCCGACGCTCATTGTATCCCTCTGCCAGTAAAGCCAGAATTGAACCCTTCTTTTCCTCACTCAAAACTTTCCTTTTCAACTCTTTGGGCATGGTCAATAGTTATATTTTGATTTCAATTACTTTTGAGGTACTACTAGCACTGTTAGACCATTAATTCTGACCAAATCCCCAACTCCATTTGCAGAAATGCAACTCTAAACTTGCAAGGAACCTCCACCATGCTTCACTGTTGCCTGCAGACACTCATTCGTGTACCGCTCTCCAGCCCTTTGGCTAACAAACTGTCTTCTGCTACAGCCAAATATTTCAAATTTTGACTCATCAGTCCAGAGCACCTTCTGTCTTTTTTCTGCACCCCAGTTCCTGTGTTTTCGTGCATAGTTGAGTCACTTGGCCTTGTTTCCACGTCAGAGGTATGGCTTTTTGGCCGCAAGTCTTCCATGAAGGCCACTTCTGAGCAGACTTCTCTGTACAGTAGATGGGTGTACCAGGGTCCCACTGTTTTCTGCAGATTCTGAGCTAATGGCATTGCTGGACATCTTCCGCTTGAGAAGGGAAGTAAGCATGATGGGTCTTTCATCTGCTGCAGTAAGTTTCCTTGGCCAATTACTGCATCTACGGTCCTCAACGTTGCCCGTTTCTTTGTGCTTCTTCAAAAGAGCTTGGACAGCACATCTGGAAACCCCTGTCTGCCTTGAAATTTCTGCCTGGGAGAGACCTTGCTGATGCAGTATAACTACCTTGTGTCTTGTTGCTGTGCTCAGTCTTGCCATGGTGTATGACTTTTGACCGTAAACTGTCTTCAGCTACCTCACCTTGTTAGCTGAGTTTGGCTGTTCCTCACCCAGCTTTATTCCTCCTGCACAGCTGTTTCTGTTTCAGTCAAGAATGTGTTTCAACCTATATATTGAATTGCTGATCATTAGCACCTGTTTGGTATACGTGTTTATGCCTACAAAATCCCTGACTTTGTGCAAGTGTACCTAGAAGAATTGATGCTGTTTTGAAGGCAAAGGGTGGTCACACCAAATATGGATTTGATTTAGATTTTTCTTCTGTTCACTCACTTTGCATTTAGTTAATTGATAAATATAATCTATTAACATGTCTATTTTTGAAAGCATTCTTACTTTATAACATTTTGTCACACCTGCCTAAAACTTTTGCACAGTACTGTATATATATTTGATCCAAATGACTCGGAATGCAACACACTCTGTGTCTTTCAGCGCCATTCCCTTCTCTCTTTCTGCTGACGCAGTACCCCAAACAATCCCATAATTCCTCAAGAAATATACTTAACACAACTCTATATTCTGTGTACTGCATAGAATCTAAACGATTAGTAAAACAGTTACTATTATGCATAGTACTTATAGACCTCATAGTATAGTATTATAGTAAGGGATTTGTCCCTTACACTAATTTCTAGCTGTATGTAAGGATCTTCATGGAATTAAGTCATATTAGCTTTGTGAGGTGAAGACAATCATTACATATTCATAAGGCTACTGACGTTATTCTACATTTTATATTTTTCATGACAGGATCACAATAGTCATGTTTAGTAAATGTCCATACCTGTAGAAACTTCAAAGCTCAACAGTCATCTTCTTTGGTGTATGAAAAAGTGTGGCAAAGCATTAGTAAAACACAGGGAAATCATGCTAAAGCAAAGGCAAACATGATAAACAGAAGGATGGTAAACAGAGAAGCATAGTCAAGCAAAGGCAAGCATGGTAAACAGAGAAGCATGGTAAACAGATAAGAATGGTAAAGCAAAGGCAAGCACGGTAAACAGAGAAGCATGGTAAAGCAAAGGCAAGCATGGTAAACAGAGAAGCATGGTAAAGCAAAGGCAAGCATGGTAAACAGAGAAGCACAGTAAACAGAGAAGCATGGTAAAGCAAAGGCAAGCACGGTAAACAGAGAAGCCTGATAAACAGAGAAGCACCGTAAACAGAGAAGCATGATAAAGCAAAGGCCAGCACGGTAAACAGAGAAGCATGGTAAACAGAGAAGCACAGTAAACAGAGAAGCATGGTAAAGCAAAGGAAAGCATTGTAAACAGAAAGCATAGTAAACAGAAGCATGGTAAACAGAGAAAAATGATAAAGCAAAGGCAAGCATGGTAAACAGAGCATGGTAAACAGAGAAGCATGGTAAAGCAAAGACAAGCACGGTAAACAGAGAAGCATGGTAAAGCAAAGACAAGCACAGTAAACAGAGAAGCATGGTAAAGCAAAGGCAAGCACGGTAAACAGAAGCATGATAAAGCTACATTGTGAATCGGCATATAGTAAATGTGTAGTATAGTCACGGGAAAGATAAAATTACCGTGCACCTTTATGTTCAGCTTTCATAAGGGTAATGATATTGCATCTAAGTAAAGCAAAATGACTACTAAGTTGTAATCATGAAAATAAAATGTCTATTGTTCAAACATTATAACTGGATTAATAAATAGCAATGTGGCAGAGCAAAGCTCTGCCCTTTAAATTGGCAGGGATCGGGTTAACATTCCCCTACCTGCCTGGTTTATTATGTTCAGGTGGCTGGGGTTGATTAGTTGATTAGGTTGATTAACGATCAATCAGCGCCCAGCCACCTGATATAAAAGGAGGCCTCTGCTTCTCATTTGGAGAGAGGGAGCTGAGGAAGCAGGTTGGTGTTTGTTTTGTGTTTTTGAATTTTCTAAATCCAGTGAAGGCATTGCCCAGCCTGGAAACTTTATTTTTGTGAGTTTTGTTTTTGCTTTATTTGTGTTTGAGTATCTGTTATTTTGCCCCTTTATTTTTGTTTATTTATAATAAAATTGTTATTTTTTTTTGAACTGCAGACTGTCTCTGGGCCTCTATCCACTCACCAGCCTGCCACATTTGGTGTCAGAAGTGGGATAGCGCCACCTAGAGGCTCAGAGCAGTATTTTTGGTTTTGTGGAATTTTTGGGATAATTTTTTTTTTTTTTTTTTTGAAAAAAAAAAAAATGGGAAAGAAGAGCAGACAGTGGAAAAGGCAGGACAAGCAGCAGCTGAAGAAATGTAAGCTGCTGCAGCCACCGCTGGAGGACCCGGCCAGCCTCTTCCCCTGGTGTTCCTGGTGTGGGAAGGAGGACCATCGTTGGCGGTCCTGCCCAGACGTGCCACCGGCAAACTGGTGTGGCCGGTGTGAGGAGGACGGCCACAACTGGGCAGGATGCCCCTACAACCAGGCCCAGGAAGAGGTGCCGTGTTCACCCCGGGCATCAGGGGCCACCCCACTACCTCCAGCACCACCACCTTCACCACCGTCCCAGGAGATCTGGGACTGGTTGATGCACCCTGAGGCAGACCTCGTCCACGATCTCCCCATAGTTATCAACACGCTGTGGCGTCGAGATGGGGAGAGGTGGGAACAGTGGGAGGAACAACACCACCCGGCGTCCTTCCCAGAGGTTGCCCTCATGGTGGTTAATTACCTGGCGGTAGACATGGGAGATCCACCGGTCACTCCAATAAAGAGAGGTGAGCTGCCTTCCCGAGAGCCAGAGAGGGGTGAGCCGCCTTCCCGAGAGCCAGAGAGGGGTGAGCCGCCTTCCCGAGAGCCAGAGAGGGGTGAGCCGCCTTCCCGGGAGCCAGAGAGGGGTGAGCCGCCTTCCCGGGAGCCAGAGAGGGGCGAGGGGCTGCCGTCGCTCCCAGAGCCAGAGAGGGGTGAGGAGCCGCCGTCGCTCCCAGAGCCATGGAGGAGCCGCCGTCGCCCCCAGAGCCAGAGAGGGGTGAGGAGCTGCCGTCGCTCCCAGAGCCAGAGAGGGGGAGGAGCTGCCGTCGCTCCCAGAGCCAGAGAGGGGTGAGGAGCTGCCGTCGCTCCCAGAGCCAGAGAGGGGTGAGGAGCTGCCGTCGCTCCCAGAGCCAGAGAGGGAGGAGGAGCTGCCGTCGCTCCCAGAGCCAGAGAGGGAGGAGGAGCTGCGTCGCTCCCAGAGCCAGAGAGGGGGAGGAGCTGCCGTCGTCCCCAGAGCCAGAGAGGGGTGAGGACGCTCCCAGAGCCAGAGAGAGGGGTGAGGAGCTGCCGTTTGAGGAGCTGCCGTCGCTCCCAGAGCCAGAGAGGGAGGAGGATCTGCCGTCGCTCCCAGAGCCAGAGAGGGGTGAGGAGCTGCCGTCGCTCCCAGAGCCAGAGAGGGAGGAGGATCTGCCGTCGCTCCCAGAGCCAGAGAGGGAGGAGGTCTGCTGTCGCTCCCAGAGCCAGAGAGGGGTGAGGAGCCTCCGTCGTCCCCAGAGCCAGAGAGGGTTGAGGAGCCGTCGCTCCCAGAGCCAAGAGAGGGAGTGAGGAGCTGCCGTCGCTCCCAGAGCCAGAGAGGGGTGAGGAGCTGCCGTCGCTCCCAGAGCCAGAGAGGGAGGAGGAGCTGCCGTCGCTCCCAGAGCCAGAGAGGGAGGAGGATCTGCTGTCGCTCCCAGAGCCAGAGAGGGGTGAGGAGCCTGCCGTCGCTCCCAGAGCCAGAGAGGGGTGAGGAGCTGCCGTCGCTCCCAGAGCCAGAGAGAGGGAGTGAGGAGCTGCCGTCGCTCCCAGAGCCAGAGAGGGAGGAGGAGCCTGCCGTCGCTCCCAGAGCCAGAGAGGGAGGAGGATCTGCTGTCGCTCCCAGAGCCAGAGAGGGGTGAGGAGCTGCCGTCGCTCCCAGAGCCAGAGAGGGGTGAGGAGCTGCCGTCGCTCCCAGAGCCAGAGAGGGGTGAGGAGCTGCCGTCGCTCCCAGAGCCAGAGAGGGGTGGGGAGCTGCCGTCGCTCCCAGAGCCGGAGAGGGGTGAGGAGCTGCCGTCGCTCCCAGAGCCAGAGAGGGGTGAGGAGCCGCCGTCGCTCCCAGAGCCAGAGAGGGAGGAGGAGCTGCCGTCGCTCCCAGAGCCAGAGAGGGAGGAGGAGCTGCCGTCGCTCCCAGAGCCAGAGAGGGGGGAGGAGCCTCCGTCGTCCCCAGAGCCAGAGAGGGGTGAGGAGCTGCCGTCGCTCCCAGAGCCAGAGAGGGGTGAGGGAGCTGCCGTCGCTCCCAGAGCCAGAGAGGGAGGAGGAGCTGCCGTCGCTCCCAGAGCCAGAGAGGGAGGAGGAGCTGCCGTCGCTCCCAGAGCCAGAGAGGGAGGAGGAGCTGCGTCGCTCCCAGAGCCAGAGAGGGGTGAGGAGCTGCCGTCGCTCCCAGAGCCAGAGAGGGAGGAGGAGCCGTCGCTCCCAGAGCCAGAGAGGGGTGAGGGAGCCCCGTCCGCTCCCAGAGCAGACTTGGTTTTCCCCCACGATCGCAGACAAGGGTGTGGTGAGCCCAACGCCTAATCCGTTCGCTGCCGGGCCGCCTCGCCGCCTCCGCCACCAGAGGGAGCCGGGCCGCCGCCGCCGCCGCCCCCACCAGAGGGAGCAGGGCCGCCGCCGCCGCCGCCTCCGCCACCAGAGGGAGCCGGGCGGGCCGCCGCCTCCTCCGCCACCAGAGGGAGCCGGGCCGCCGCCGCCTCCGCCACCAGAGGGAGCCGGGCCGCCGCCGCCGCCGCCTCCGCCACCAGAGGGAGCCGGGCGCCGCCGCCGCCTCCGCCACCAGAGGGAGCCGGGCCGCCGTCGCCATGCTACCTTGGACATTCGGGGCCCCCTCAACCAAAGAAGGCTTGGGGGCTCCGACATCAACCCCGCCCACCACCACCCACCATAACAGCCCACCCAAGGGACATAATTGGACTCTTGGGGGGAGTGGGGGGGGGGGGGAGGGTGGGGGGAAGGGGGGAGTTGGCCGATTGCAGCCTGTGTACGTTGTACATGGGGGGAGGTGTGTGGCAGAGCAAAGCTCTGCCCTTTAAATTGGCAGGGATGGGGTTAACTTCCCCTACCTGCCTGGGTTTATTATGTTCAGGTGGCTGGGGTTGATTAGTTGATTAGGTTGATTAACGATCAATCAGCGCCCAGCCACCTGATATAAAAGGAGGCCTCTGCTTCTCATTTGGAGGAGGGAGCTGAGGAAGCAGGTTGGTGTTTGTTTTGTGTGTTTTTTCAATTTTCTAAATCCAGTGAAGGCATTGCCCAGCCTGGAAACTTTATTTTTGTGAGTTTTGTTTTTGCTTTATTTGTGTTTGAATATCTTTATTTTGCCCTTGTGCACTTTTATTTTGTGTTTATTTATAATAAAATTGTTATTTTTTTGAACTGCAGACACTCTCTTGGCCTGGAGCCAGTGAACGGTTGTTGGACATAGCAACCACACCTAAAATGTCAGTCGTGCAAACATTACTAAAATGTGGTTGTCATGCACCTTCCAGATGGTAAGTGGAAATACAAACCGTGCAGACAAAATGACTGACCAAAAAAAAAAAACAGACTTGTTTAGAACATCGCTGTGTAAAGTTTTAAGTACAGAAAAAAGAATGACCGTCACATTTTAACATCTGTGACATGGTCTGAATGGGTATTCGTGTCTACCTAATAAAATTGTTTAACAGTTTTTTTAAATTTTTTTTTTTGGTTCCTGGGTAGCAAGTGTTATTTCCTAATTGCTTATGCCTCAAAAGTATAGAAAATGGCTATTATTCCCCACAAACTTTGCTTTTGTGACCAGGACAGTGATATTTTGAAAGGTACCTATTTTTCAGAACATTCCAGATAGATTCAGTGCTGAGTAAACTTGGAGTAACTTCTAGAACTTTCCAGTAATATAAATAGTAGTATAAATACAGGGGCCTTAAGCCCACCAGTTCAGTTTAGTTCCAGCTGCCTAAGTGGATACATATCTGCATTTTTCTGAGATGGCATCAAGAGGCTGCAAGCATCCGGCAGACGCATTTTGCTATGTCTGCGGCCAATTTATCAAGATAAGAGCGAAAAAGTACTCCGTGGAAGCATCTGCTAAGATGTGTGAGGCCTACAAGGCATATTTCGGCATGTCTGTCGGGGATCAAGACAAACCCCGGGCACCTCATTTCACCTGCGTGCATTGCAAAAAAACTCTGGAAGGTAAGATGGACAATTGTTGCTTGGAATGTTTTACAATTTTCAATGTTATTGAAAAAATATGTCATATCTGAAAAATGTTGCGAAAACCTTTTACACATTAGTCATGGGTGAAATAAATGTATTTTTGTAGGATGGTACAGAGGGGAAAAGAGAGCCATGAAGTTCGCTGTCCCAAGAATTTGGCGGGAACCCTCTGACCACTCAAGCAACTGCTACTTCTGCATGGTGGACCCTTCCAAACGTCAGACTGGCAAGAATGCACCTGTACCCTCCCCGTACCCACTCCTCCGGAGAGAGAGCAGCCGTGTTTAGAAGAGAGCAGGAAGTCAGAGAGTGAGGAAGACGTTGTAGATCCAGATGACAATTTCAGAGGTGGAGCTGAGGGGAGAAACCCATACTACCCCAACCAAAAAGACCTCAATGACTTGATTAGAGATCTTGGTCTCACCAAGTCCAATGCCAGGCTTTTGATGTCTAGGCTGAAGCAATGGAACTTGTTGGATGAAAGTGTGCAAGTCGCAGATCTTGTGTTAAACTAAACAAACAAACAATAAATGTACAGGTTATTTTCATTTGGTCAAACAAATTAAAAGACTAAAACTGAAGAGTAGAACACAGAAGTTATATTGCACACAACTGTACCAGTACTTACATAAAGCATTGGAGTGTTTTGTTGTTTACTTCCAAAGAATGTCGGCACGTATCCGATGCAAGTTTTTTTTTTTTATCTCGATGCAGACATTTTTATATCTGTCACAGCAGTACTCTTACCAATTCTGAAATCATGTGCTATTTTATTCCTGTTAACGCTCTTTCCAGCAGTGTAAAGAGACATCTCTCTTTAAAAAAAAAAAAAAAAAAAAAACAAAAAAAAAATCATGAATCGTCTTACCTTCAGTGTCGCTGGATTCTTCTTACCCAGAGGGTAGATTTATTTTAGTTACTGGATCACTTTTTGGTCAGCATTTCACAGTTTTGAATATCTCTGCCCTAAATGAAGACTCCCCTAAATTCAAGTCAGATGTGATCTGCCTATTTAATCAACACTGTAAAGCTCTGTGGGTGATGGTAAGTGACTTTAATTGTGTACTGCATTCTGAACTTGACAAATCTTCCAAAAAAACAGTTTCTAACTCAAAGGCTTCTAAAGCTCTTGGCACTTTGTGTAAAGAGGATGGTCTTTTGGAAATCTGAAGAGAGTTAAATCCTCTAGTTAGAGACTACATATTTTACTCCAGCCCACATAAATCATATTCCCGTTTGGATTATTTTTTTATTCCCCAAACTTATGCATGTTCAGTGACCTTGTGTCAGATAGATTCTATTGTGCTTTCAGAACATGCACCAGTTTACTTGATTTATACAGCTTTACGACCAAGGCCAAAATCTGGAGATCATTTTGATCAAATCAGGACTTCTCTAATAAAGTTAGGGAATTGATTGTTCAATATAGGCAGAACAATGGAAACTCCCCCTTCCCTTCCTCAGTTATTTGGGATGCCGCCAAGGACACCATTCATGGCCATCTAATATCATATGCTCCTGCTCAGAGAAATACACTCCTACAAAACTGAAGGGAGTTAGAGGCAGAGGTGAGATATTTGGAGCAACTCCATAAGCGCACACCTCTAGTGACGCGAATTGGAGACTTTTAACTGCTGCCAGGGCCAAGGTTAAGTTAGACAACACTAAGCATATTAAAAAACTACTTTTTATTTCCAAATAAAAATGTTATGAATTTGGCAACAAACCTAGCAGACTACTGTCATACCAGTTAAAAAAGAACAAGCAGAACACCTTATAAAATCCATTAGGACCTCAAGTAACACAGTAACATATGACCCAACTTTAATCAATAATACCTTCCACAACTGCTATAGAAACCTCTATTGGTCTCAATGTAGCTATTCAGTTGAAGTCACGCAAGCTTATTTAGATAGTACCTCCCTTCCAAAACTTTCAGATTTAGACCATGATTATCTTAATGTCCCCTTTTCCCCTGAAGAAGCCCTGGCAACCATAAAAACCATGCTTTCCAACAAATCCCCTGGACTAGATGGGCGCCCAATCAAATTTTACAAATGCTTTTTTGGAGAAAGGATTCCTACTTGACTCCTTGAGGTCTGCAGCAACCAGTCTTTTTAAAAAAGAACAGAAATCTGCTGGAGTTCTCTTTTAGACCTATTTCTTTGCTTAATGTCAATTATAAAATGATTGCTAAATTACTGGCTCGGAGGATGGAGACCCTTCTGCCAAAGTTAATTAAGCCAGAGCAAACTGGTTTTGTCAAGGGGAGGTATTGAATATCAATATCCGTTGCCTATTGAATATCATAGATCACACACAGACAGAAAACTGCTGCAGTGGTCGTATCACTTGATGCTGAGAAAGCTTTGACAGGGTGGAGTGGGGATTTCTTTTTGCAGTGCTTGAAAAATGGAATCTGGGTTCAGATTTTGCACTGGATTAAGTCCACATTCTCTAACCCACAGTATCAGGTATTTACTAACAGTATCTTATCAGAAAAATTCTCACGGGGTACGAGGTAAGGATGTCCCCTTTTCCTATTTCTTTTACCAATCTCACTTTTTGGGTGAATAAATATAATTGGGATGAATGTTACTCAGATGTAATTATCTGTTTAAGTCCCTTCCCTGTTATCTGTCACAATTTTAGTTTTTTTATTAAAAAAAAAAAAAAAAGTTCTCAACTCTGATTAAACCCACACAAAAGGGTGGTCTAGCCTTGCCCAGTCTTCTGCTATATTATTGGTCGGCCCAAATTCAGCAGATGACGGGCTGGCTTCTAAATCGTCAAAACTCCCTATGGACACCGCTGGAGTCATTCTCAAGTCACCCTACGCCCCTGAGATTCCGTCCTTTTATTAGTAAATATAAATCCCTGGGTTACATAACCAAGTCTTTTGTGATTTACAAAATTTTGCTGGCTTGGAATGCCTGTAAAAAGTTCATTGGAATACTACCTGTTGTATCTACTCTCTCCCCCCTCATCTTAGCGCAGATCTCCCACCTTCCTTTCTTAATATTGGTCTTCAGAGTTGGTTTGATGAGGACATTCATAACTTATCTTACTTGATAGATCAAAATACTCTTAAACTCCTTTTTTAGAAATCAGTGGGGAAATTGGAATACCTAATAATGACATTTTCTACAGATTTGACACTTTATAAAGTCACTAATTCAGAAAAACTAATTTTGTTTCCAAAAAAATGTCAGACACATATGCAATTAGAACAGAATCTTCATTTGCTCCACTGTAATGCTTATGGGAAACTGATCTGAACCACCCTATTAAAGATATGCTTTGGTCAAGAATATGTGACAAAATTAGCTCTTCATAAATATGCAATAATGTCAAAGAACGTTTTGTGGTCCTATGTTGGACCAGGTCCGACATTACAATTTTCCCTTTTTCCAGTCCGATGTGGGACCCGGTCCGACATCATCAAAAAGACATAAAGCACAGGTCTTTATTCTCCGGAAAAAGCTGAGAAAACCTTTCAATGGCCTAGTGAGACCGATAGGAGGCGAATGAAGCCGAAAAAAGGGGTGTATCTCAACAATACAGTTAGCCCCTGCACCACAGAGATAACACGGAAACAAACAAAGGAGATAGCTGCTTCCGCATCTAGCGCTCAAAGAATATTGCAGACATTTGCAGAGCTTTTTGATTTGTTATAGTAATAAAATACGTTTGGTGATAAAACAAGTGATCAGGAGAGGATTTATCACTATGCACGCCTATAGAGGTATGTGAAAAATATAGCGAACAAGGGGTGGGGCTTGGCTGGAGATGCAGTACTAATGTCCTTTTGCCATGCACTGCCTTTTAAACCTGTTTTACTCTGAAAAAAAAAAAAATTAAACAGCACGTGTGAAAATAAATTGGACCTGACGCTCTTGTCAAGCGCTGAATAAATGGAACGCAAAAGGTTAATTATAATTCCTTTTAAAAACTTATCTGACTCTAGTTTGACTTTTTGGTACTGTGATAAATTAAAAGTTTTTGGCGATCCATACATCTAATCACACAAGGTATCTTAAATGTTAAATTTCATATGTCAGCAACCTTGTATCTTTTTGGTGTGAGTCACAGTGTTGTGTGGGATCCTGGTCGAGAAACTTTTGCTAATCTTTTTGGCAAAAAAATCAATTATGTTACTGGGGAACTCGGATGCGGTTCCATCTACCAAGATGTGGATTACTGAGGCATTATAGGTCTTACGACATATATAATAAAACTGACATGTTTTGAAGCATTTGGTCTATGCTATGGAATTATGTTGAGAGGGGAGGACATGTTTTAGTGATTGTGAAGGAATCAGAATGTGCCTTGGCATGTGCTATGGATTAAGGGGTTACTTATCTCCCCTGTCATGTTTTCTTTTCTTTTTCTGTAGGAATGTACTCTCTCTCTGTGTATTGTTTTGAAAGTATGGTGCTTCTTTTCGATTTTGGTTAAAAGACAGCTATGGCCCAATTGTTTTGTTTTATGTTTTATGGTTAAATGTTATATATATATATATATACACACACACACACACTGTGTGATATATGTGAATATATATATATATATATATATATATATATATATATATATATATATATATATATATATAGAGAGAGAGAGAGAGAGAGAGAGAGAGAGAGAGAGAGAGAGAGAGAGTTGTTTCTTGTGTGTGTTTTTCAATCTTTTTTGTCTGCTTTTGACAGTTGCTGGTGCACTTATTTATTTATATTTTTTCAGGTGGACTGCTGTCTTCACTCAGCAATTTGGTGTTGTAGCAGTTATCTGTTTTTATCCCCAAATATATTAAAGGAAATAGGTGGAATGTCACTAATTTTTTGGCAGTGGTTTTGTAACTAATAGCAAATAAAATGGCAGTTTGTCATGAATTTTAGAATGTAGTGGTGCATAGTGATTTATTCAGTTTGAAGCAGCTCATTAGTTCGGAAGCAGCTCATTAGTATGCATATATATACTACTTGTGCGCCAGTACAAAAAGGTTGGAGAGAGAGAGAGAAGCTATATATGCTATATATAATATATATATATATATATATTATAATATATATATACTGAAATAAGCCATGAGTCAAGTTTTTTGTCCACAGTGGTGCTGTGGAGTTGCTTTAATTAAGAATTATAAAACTTTTTTTTTTTTTCCTGCAGTGTACTAGAGTATACATAGCTTGCATTTACACTGTAATCGACTTAGATTTGTTTAATACATCCTTAGCTACTTTAATATCAACATTATCATAATTTTCATTAATGTAGTTTGCTGTATTTTGCAATTCTTTGTTTATTGGCAATGATAGGCTGTATTGTTTAAAACTCAATTTCTTGTATTTTTAACAGCTATTGAATTATTGCAACATTAGAATACTATAAAGTTTACTTGATTTAAAGTTGAGTAAAAATGTTTTTACACCATTTGCATTGAATATTTTCTATAGACAGGCTGTACTAATAATTTGCTTTGGTGTGGTTCGGCTGTTTGAGCTGCTGAAGGTAATAGAAAACAAAAGATGAAGACATCTTTGTCATAAATGGAAAAAATCTAAACTGCAAAAGACCTATAAAGTTTTATAAATGTGTTTATCTTTTAATAGTCTTTCTTCTGCAGGCTCCAGAAATAATCCAGTAGCCTTGTTAAAATCAACAATTCCTATGGGATGAACAGTTCAAAAGCACGTCAATTGAAAAATATTCACACATATTCATGTCTGCGTAAAAGGTTTTGACACTATTATCAGAATGCCACCTTGCTCTGAAATGACTGAATTTATACAGTGCCTGTGAAAAAATAACAAAGGCCTTTCATCAAAAAAGGTATTTATCAGATCAGTGTGTTTTCTGTCACAGTCATATTTCCTGCTCATACCCACAATGAGACAATAACTGCATGAAAAAGGTGCTTGTTCTGTCCCGTTCATTTGGTTCACATTCCACCCTGCAAGATGTCATGCAATCTCAGCCCTGAAATTGTAACTCAATACCCCACCATCTCTCTAAATCCCTTGTGACACCCAAGATTCATCCCACAATCATTGTATTTTCTTTTGTGTTTAGGTGCCTCTACCTAAAATTGAAGCCACTGCCAAAAATAAATTTGGTAATGAAATGTAAGAAGTATCGCTTGCAGTTGGTTCAAAGCCAATAAAGACGATATCCTGGTGGGATAGAGTTTCCAAAAAAAAGCTTTTTAAAGTTTAAGAGTAACCTGCTTGTTAATGTATGGTTCTGTAAGAATACCCCAGTCAAAGATAAAGCTATTTATATACTTGCTCCTTTACTGTGGCATACCTAAACCATTTCAAGTGAAGGCAAACCCTCCATTAGATGTGTTAGACTGCAGGTTTTTGTAGTCTAGATGTGCAATTCAGGCTGACACTGTGATAGTCTAGAGGTCAAGCTTCAAAGGGATTCAAATGTTTACTTTAGCCACTCAGATGCTACTCTAAGAAATTTCTATGCAAGTATGATACCGTATAACAGGACATTTTGACAGGGAATTTATTTTGGCATTATTGGTGGTTTTGTTTGGATCACCAATAATACTTCCACCAATCAGAGGGTTGCATAGAGTACTCATTAGAGCAAACCTGCCCTCTGGCTGTGTAGCACTGAGAGGGAAAGAGAACGTTGTAAGTAGAAAAGAACATAGTACTGGCCCTCGAGGAGCGTATGCAAATTGTACAACCGAGCAGTGTCTTGAAATCGGTAAATATGCAAGTGAGCACAAGATTGCAGAAGCAGTTTGACAATTTTGGTGTCCCTGAGATAACAGCTTGGTGGCATAAAACTTTACACAAGTGCAAACTGAAATGAAAAACAGCACAGAGATTTTTCAGCTTCAGTCTCTCCCGTGGAAAAAATGCAGCAGACCTCTCCTACTTGGGGAACTAGATGATAAAGTAAAAGCCTTACAGGGATCCAGAGGAGTTGTCAATACTGCTGTTACTGTTGCTGCAGGAAAGGGAATTGTTATGTCACATGATTGCCTCCTGCTGTCTGAGAATGGAGACCCACTTACTGTTACACCAGCCTGGGTTAAATCACTGCTGACCCGCATTGGACTTTGTAAAAAGAGAAGCCAACACTAGTTGGAAAATGCCACTAGCAAACTTTGGCCATGTGAGGGATGAGTTCCTTAATAGAGTTGTCAGCAGTTAAAGAGGACAGCATCCTAGAAGAACTCATTTTAAACTGGGATCAAACCGTATTACCACTGGTTCCAAGTGGAAAGTGAACCATGGCTCAAGAAGAATCCAAAAGTATTGAATTGGCTGGAATGGACGACAAAAGACAAATTACTGGGGTCTTCTGGCCTTCAATGACATTTCTGCCTCCACAGTTACTGTATGAGGGGAAGACTGTCGGCTGCCACCCACATTACACATTTCCACCAGGCTTTGATGTATGACATACACTGACTCATTGGAGCAACGAAGAATCCATGCTTCATTACATTGAACACCTCACTGTGCCTTACATGTCGTACAGAATTTAAATTTAAGTTCAACACATTCAGCTTTAACAATTTTCGATGTGTTTCAAGCAGAGAAGCCCATCGGTATTAGCAAATCTGCAAGAACACTACATCACCCAGAATGCCATAGGGTTGAAATTAGGAGGGGAAACACCTGGCTCTAATAGAATGAGGAACTTCTGCCTCTAGCTAAGCAGAGAGGTATAAAATAGCAGGTCTTGCTGAAAGGTAATATAGTACTTGGGAAGAATGTGTTTTGTTATCTGTAAATGGCTTAGCTGTCTGGTTGATAGCTAAGACTTGGTAAAAGTTTAATAAGCACTATTGGATGGAGTTAGGCTTTTGTTTTGTGTGTTCAAATAAATATACAGGTGCCACCCTGTGTTTTACTACATCTGCTGTTTTGAGTTCATTTTACACAAGAAGACAGTGAAAAGGTCACAAAAGTGGTAAGACAAACCCCAGATTTGCCACACCGGTTAAATCTAAATCCTACCCAGAGTCATCTTCTGTAACAGCAATGCATACTAGCTCATTCAACAACAATGATAAGCACAGCTGAATTAAAATCTTCCACACAATAATTAATCAGTAAGAAATAGCTCATGTGGTAGTTATTCCATCCACTATTATCCATTTAAGAGAAGCTTCCAGGATATGATAACTGAAACAGAAAATGATACACAAATTTGTGTTTATAAAAATCTTCACTTCCACACTGATCAAGTTTATTTTCCACAGTACAAGCCATTTTTGTTTGTTTAGAATTAGGCTGTTATCATTATACCTCGTGCCATGTACAACAATCTCTTACAGAAGGCATATTGTTAAAAAGAGAGAAATATGAGTTTTGCTGAAATGTATTGCTGTACCCCGACCTGTACTCCCAGCTTTGAGTTCTGTTATTTATCATTGGAAAAAAAAAATGGATTCATGTTTCTCGCTAAATTAACGTGTACTAGAAACCTACAAGTTATACCTTCTAGTTGATGAGAATGAGATTTAAACATTATTTGTGCCTTGTAATTGGCCTTACTGTCAGTATAGATTGTGGTTCTGATTTTGGAACCAGAGTCATTAGAATTGAACATTATTCAAGTTACTGCATCTACAATATTTCAAGTCTATTTCATTGTATTTTATAACCAATGGACTGCTCTATACTATACTGCATTTACTACAGGCTTAAATGCATGGAATTTAAAGTGATCCAATATCTTATTTCTTGCTTTAGGCTCACCCTGTAATTATACACTCCAAGGAATTAAGGCTTCAATTGTCATGGGCAAACGTTTAGTATTTTTAAATGAACCTTCAGCCATGTGAGATTCTGATCTCGTCACATCAAAGAAGATAAGCAAGATACCCGGTCAATTGTTTGATGAAAAACTTCAAGAAAAAAATGATTTGCTATAGGAGGTATCATTGATGCATTTATGGAACCCTCTACTCCTTAGATAACTAATGGAAATGAGTTGCTTAATTACAGCAGAACTTTTCATAATATAAATAAACCCTCATAATATCATACATGCCTACCTATATACCAGTAAGCAATACAGACCCCAAAACAACAACTACAAATGTGCATAATATTTTAGTAGCCTATATTATATATATATATATATATATATATATATATTATATATATATATATATATATATATATATATATATATATATATGAGCAGGGAGAGGGTTAAATTCCTCCCTGCCAAAAAAAGCATGTGTGTATGCATATTTTGATTAATTGATTATTATTATTTTATTGTTAATTATCCCCTGCACCTGGAAGTAATTGTTAATTAGAACCAGGTGCAGGGTATTTAAGAGATGCAGTCAGTCTGCATTTGACTGCTGGGTAGAAGGAGGCAGAAGGTGTGCTCTGATTCCAAGCAGTCATTGAAAGAAGTGTTAAGAACTGAGTGTTTTGTTTTTGGCAGGTAAACAGCTTAGCTGTCCTGTTTTATAGTTTAGTCTGTTCCTGTGTGTTTTAGTTAGTGCTCATGAGAGCTAGGTGTTTATTTTGTTTTTGTTTGTTTGTTTTGTTTATTAAAAATAGTGCAACAGCGCTGAAAAATCAATTTCTGGTTCCTGGGTCCGTATTTATAGGGGCAATGAAAGGGAGAGAGTGCAGCTCCATCACTATATATATATATATATATATATATATATATATATATATATATATATATATATATATATATATATATATATAGATATAGATAGATATATAAAATAAGTCACAAAAACATTGTTAAAATAACATTAAGGTTGCAGTTCAGAATCACAAAAGTTGGGAAATGGGACGGTAAGGCACACAACGTTAACTTGCCCCTATTATGTGTATGCGTCAGATCAGATATGATGTGGTATAATGCAGGTGAAACAGGACTGTTCTAAGAGATATAACTAAAATACTGCATCCCAACACACTTTTTTTGTTTTTCACCCAGGGTCAGGGAGATATGAAAAATGTGAGATCATCTACTGAAATGTGTCAACTGGCTTATTACAGTTTATATGAAAAAATCTGTCCCTATGCACAGGACTTTATCATACACAACAGCAATCCAGTAATGAGACCAGTTTTGTTTTTGTATGCAAAATTTTCTAACCGCAAAAACATGCTAGTTATCATCTATTAGTGAAACATATATAATACTCCATACAGCATATTGTGTATACCATGAACATGAGACATAAATGTAGCCTGTAGGATAAATATTACAATTGAGTGCAAATGTTAAACTTATTTAATCATTTGAATCCAAAGGAGCAATATTAGAATATGGATCTGTTGTATTAGTTACTAAATTGAAGTGATTCTATGAATCTACTATTAAACTGCAAGAACAATTTGACTGTGATTCTGCATCTCTGAAAATGTCTAGCCTAAGTCCTAAGATTTTTTTTTTTTTAATGAGGAAATTGATAATAAGTACAGATACAAATGGGCTGGGTCCTGACTGCGGTATTTGCGCTAAACAAGCATTACTGTACAGTAAATGGTTTTATATATTTGGCATTTCCATGTTTTTGTTTTATGACGGCTAATCAAGATTTTTTTTCTATTTTATACATTCCATGTTATTTACACTAGAGCATCAAAGTGCACAGCTATTTGTTTTAAGTTAGAAATAAACAAAAATGATTTCTTTGGAAGTTCTTCTGGCTTTTTCAAATGTTTCACCATTATTTATAGCTGCTCTTGTGCACAGTCTCTCAGCCTAAGTGTAGGTTTTAAATACTTGTTCACCTTTTATCACTGTCTGACACGGTTTTTATTATTTACTTACTCTGTACAGTACAGTACGATGCTTTGTTATGCAAAAGCTTGAAATGTTTGCTAACATCAGCATTTCATCGTGCATTCTGGCAGCTGTAGTTCAAACTGGAGAGCGTTCCTTAGTTATTGTATTGTTACAGGTCCAGTCACAACTACACAAAAATGGTTACCAAATTGTACAACTGCGCATGCGTAGCATTCATTTTTAAAAGTACTTTTTTATATTAAAATACTCATTTTTAAACCTCCCCACCCACAAAAGGCAGAGTTTTTTACCTACAGGTGAATAATAAAAATAAAAAAAACGCTCTCCCAGCACCAAACTTACACAAAAAAAAAAAAAAAAAAAATTTTTTAAAAAATGCTGTATCTCAAAAACTACTGGACAGAATAACACAAAACTTGCAGAAATTCAACCTATCAATCAGACCTGAAATTCAGAATGACAGACTAATTGGTTAAACTTAACCCCTTTTTGGAGCTGTACAAAATAAGGGCTTATAATGGAAAGAACATTGCAATCTCAACCGTCTGGTTAGGGATCACAAGCACAATAAAAAGAAAGAAACACTGATGTACAGATAAGTAAGCTGGGTTGAGGTGAGGGGGATGTGTGTGTCTGGGGGGGTGGGGGTGATGCTGGGACGCCAGCATCACCGTCAAGCCCTCTTGAGGTGTAGTGGGCTAGTCGACGAAACACAGAGGACGAAAGGTGCCCACTTGAAGACCCCGGAGATGTACCCTACTTAGCTCAATCCAGACGATTGTCATGCTGACGCGCTGGGGAGACCGCACTGTGATTGATCCCCGGAGCCAGCATTGCAGCCTTTGTGTGTACTGATGCACTGGGGAGGCTAAATAAGCTGATCCCTGGAGCCAGCATTACACTTCAGCCATAAATACCAAGCAGAAGGATATCTAAGTCAACAGATGGAAAGAAACGCAAATGGATGGAGATGCAGTTGGATCACATTACTTTACTGTAAAGCTACGTCTTAGTCTGTGGTAAGAGCCGAGTTCAAATCAGCATGAAGTTTTAACATTTACTTTCATGTAATAGAAATCATATATATATATATATATATATATATATATATATATATATATATATATATATATATATATATATATATATACATACAGTGCCTTGCAAAAGTATTCAGACCCCTGACCAATTCTCTCATATTACTGAATTACAAATGGTACATTGAAATTTCGTTCTGTTCGATATTTTATTTTAAAACACTTAAACTCAAAATCAGTTTTTGTAAGGTGACATTGGTTTTATGTTGGGAAATATTTTTAAGAAAAATAAAAAACTGAAATATCTTGCTTGCATAAGTATTCAACCCCTGTGCTGTGGAAGCTCCCAGTTTGCACCGATGAAAGAAATTGCCCTAACGAGGACACAATTACCTTACCATTGGCCTCCACCTGTGAACCATTAAAGTTGCTGTCACATTTTCTGGATAAAAACCCCACTGTTGAAGGATCATTGGTAAGGCTGTGAATCTGAAGGAAAATGAAGACCAAAGAGCATTCTACAGAAGTTAGAGATAAAGTAATACAAATGCATAGATTAGGGAAAGGGTACAAAATAATATCCAAGTGTTTGGATATCCCAGTGAGCACAGTTGGATCAATAATCAAAAAGTGGAAGCTGCATCACACCACCCAGGCACTGTCCACAAAAGGCCGTCCCTCAAAACTCAGCAGTCAAACAAGAAGGAGACTTGTGAGAGAAGCCACAGAGAGGCCAACAATCACTTTGAAGGAGATACAGAGTTCAGTGGCTGGGAGTGGAGTAATGGTGCACCAGTCAACCATATCAAGAACTCTGCATAACACTGGCCTGTATGGGAGGGTGGCAAGAAAGAAGCCGTTACTCAAAAAGTTCTATCTGAAAACACGTCTGGAGTTTGCCAGAAAGCATGAGAGTGACCCAGCTACGATGTGAGAAAAGGTTTTGTGGTCAGATGAGACCAAGATAGAGCTTTTTGGCCAAAACTCAAAGCGCTGTGTGGCGCAAACCTAGCACTGCCCATGCCTCAAGACACACCATCCCTACAGTGAAGTATGTTGGTGGCAGCATCATGCTGTGGGGATGCTTCTCATCAGCAGGGACTGGGCATCTTGTTACAATTGAAGGAAGAATGGATGGAGCAAAATACAGGAAAATACTGCAAGAGAATCTGCTTCAGTCCGCTAAAAAACTGAGCTTGGGAGGAAATTCACCTTTCAGCAGGACAAAAGCAACGAGCCAGCACGAGGCCAAAGCAACACTGAAGTAGCTCAAGAACAAAAAGGTGAATGTCCTACAGTGGCCCAGTCAAAGTCCTGATCTCAATCCCATTGAGAATCTGTGGCACTATTTGAAAATTGTGGTCCACAAGCGTCGTCCAACCAACCTGAACAACCTGGAGCAAATCTGCCAAGAAGAATGGGCTAAAATCACTCCAACAATGCGTGCAAAGCTGGCACATACTTACCCCAAAAGACTTAAAGCTGTTATTGCAGCAAAAGGTGGCTCTACTAAATATTAATGTGTGGGGGTTGAATACTTATGCAAGCAAGATATTTCAGTTTTTTATTTTTCTTAAAAATATTTCCCAACATAAAACCAATGTCACCTTACCAAAATGGATTTTGAGTTTAAGTGTTTTAAAAAAATATATCGAACAGAACCATGAAATTTAAATGTACCATTTGTAATTCAGTACTATGAGAGAATTGGTCAGGGGTCTGAATACTTTTGCAAGGCACTGTGTGTGTGTGTGTGTGTATATATATATATATATATATATATATATATATATATATATATATATATATATATATATATATATATATATATATATATATATATGTGTGTGTGTGTCTGTGTGTAGTGTAGTGTATTTGGTATATAATTTATTTAAAAATAAATAAGTCAATCGTCACCCACCCGGGATGTCAAAATGTAAGAAATGAGGTACATATACCTTATGAATTCAGCATCATGTAGAACCAGAATTCCCCTAACGACAATCAACATTCACACAGGTCAAATCTAAAATGCATACAAATGAAGATTTTATTTAAAAATAAAAAGGGTGCACAACGAATCTAATATTACAGACATGAAAGGCTATTGATTAGAGATATTCGTGAACAGTATACAGCTCATTAATTCCTTAGCCAAACAATTACAATGACCACAACATTATTGGCATACATGGCTAAGATACTAATATTAATTATGGCTACTCACAAAGTGGTGTACTTTGCATTAGTACATTCAATACTCATTTCTTGTTTTAAATCAATCATATTTTATATCAAAATGCACGAGAGTTAATTCAACTTCCCATTCAGAACGGAATCCAACATTCCAATAACAAATTTAACAAAATAGTTTTACCGTGTTAACACTAGAACCGCCACGTTTGTCATTTTGATTGTTTTCACTTTTAAAATTTAAACTACTCTGTGTGTTTAAAGATCCACGGTTGTGTGTTCTTGACATTTCCTAAATACATGTATTTAATACCCTGATGGTGTTTGAAAGTCAGACTCGCAAAAATAAAAAAGGTATAAGCACTTCTACCTAGAACCGCCAAAAGTAATCGTTTTGACGGCTTATTACAATGCATGCTTTTATCCTCAATATAACCTACAATATGTTATTTTTAATATGTGTACAAGCCAGTTTGTTATCTCTACCTCCGCTGAGTTTACAGCGGTATGTATTTGAATAAAATATTGCTCTCAACGTCTAAATATGTGTTATCCAAATCTCTATTGGAATCCTATCAATTCCTTGGAGAACTGCTGTCTTGATTTTGCATTTTGATTTGAGAGCAACTACAGATATATTTGCCTTGGCATCATACATTTGGAACAGCTTCATTGAAAACAGCATTGCCTGTTTCAAGCTAAATATAAAACATTATATGGACAAGCAGCTGTTTCTGACAAAAGTGCGGTGTCACTGGACACAATAAACTACATGTCAAACAAACATGTCAAATTTGGGATCAAGTTTTGGCTGGCAGCGGACCCTACCCCTACCTGTGCAAAGATGAAACTCGGCCTGCATCTGGCCAGAGACTGGGTGACAATGTGGTACTTAGGTTGATGTAACTGATGTAACCATTTTTTATTTCACTGTAATTAGCAAATCAGTTGAAGAAAAAAAAAACAGCCTGGTTGGAACAGTAAACAAAAAGAGAAGAGAGTTTCCACCATCTGCGCAAAACTTAGTTCTCAGTGAAAGCAATCACCGATGTCCAGTTGCTGTATTTTACAATGTACTGGACATGGCAGCCGTCAATTACTTCATTTTGTACAATGTATACACCAGGGAAAATATATTCTTATGATGCTAGCCACAGAGCTTTGGCAGAAACATTTCAATCAGAAAGCTGCAAAGTGGCAGGGAAATGCTTCTCAACCTGGATACAGTGCACATCAAGTGACACACGCAACAGAAAACAATGCCAGGTAAATAAATGCAATAAAAATAAAACTTCTGATATCTGTGCCCAGTGTGAAACAGCAGTATGTGGTAAATGCACACGACAAGTTGATTTGTTACATCTGTATGGATTGTGCTAATATGGGGGCTACTTTGGAGTATGTTTCCCTGGATGCGCATCCCCGTTACACAATGTGAATTTTTTTATAAACAATTATTAAAATTTTCCAATTCTGTATATAATCGTTTAATTAGAACCTCACTTCGTTTAACTGGGATACAGTATTTTCAAAAGATAAACGGAGATCACGTTCTTAGATCAAGAGACAGATTTGTGTAGCATAAGGGTCTGGAGTCTCCTGTGGTTTCTCAGGTGGCTGTGGCAAAGAAAGTTGGCATATCAACATTTTAAGTGCATCACCTTGTGAGAAGATATGAGTTCATTCTTTTTTATTTCATGTAGAATTAAAAAACAGCGATTCATTGTGTTTATGAATTAAAAAAAAAACAATCGACTCGTATTTTACATTATGTATTTAATATTTAATCATAATGTGGTGTCATTTCATTATTTTTCTTTTCATTTATAAACAATAAAGTATGACTATGGTCCTCTCAAATGTCTCTAAATAATTTGGAGAACCAATAAAGCAACACCCACTGTGTATATATTAGAACTGTCAATCAATAAATTTTGATTGGTTAATTTCTAGCCATTAGTAGATTAATCTGTGCAGATTTTTTAAAAAAAGATAATGGTATTACAGTGGCTGTCCTGCATAGTAATACTAAAATATCTATATAATTATTATTTCTATTTTAGTAAATGTAACCCATTTTCACAGAACATTGGTTGTTTACATAGCTACGTACTTTGCTTCCTTGTACTTCTAAATCTAACAGAATTTGAGGCATTGAAGATAGTAAGTTGTTCGGGATCGTGTTACAGGTACCCAAGAATATTGTGGCTATTGACAAGTGATTGCTTAACATGCTGTCGTAGTAAGAAACCAGAGAAGGTAATTCCACATAATTTACTTCTATTTGAAGAACTGGTGCCTTCATCTGTTCAAGTATTTCTGGTGTATACCTCCCTTTTTTTCTGAGAAAGTTCTTGAAAATTAATTTGTAGCCAAATCAACTACAATGTCTTAGTTGTCTTTTTTTTATTTGTAAGAAGCAATTTGAAATATTACTCCAAAGTTCTCAATATGATTCTCAATAACTGCCTTTATAATAACCAATATCACACGAAATTTAACTATGCTTGCAACCTCCCCTAACATATTTGTCCTCGCTAATAATTGGACACCTGTATAACAAGGGGCAGATCTTTGACTCTCCCATTGGTTAAACCTACTTAAGACCTTCAACTGTTTATGTCCTGCCTCCACTCACTTATGATTGGACTTCCGCAGAGAAAATGCACAACCTCTATTGGTTGATTGTATTTTATATACATAAATAGAACTGCATATTTTTCGAGTATTGTTGGCAGCCAGGTTTTGAAAATGGGACAACGCGTTCGGTTTGTGAGACAAAGGTTTTTTTACTGGAGCTAATCTTTCCATGTAATTACAATAGACCTCTGTTAATCCGTGCAGATTGGGACCAATTTGATTTTCCATTTAAAATAGTATTTCTGAGATGCAAATGTTAGATATGACGTTCACAAATACAGCTTTTCAGTTATATCTAATAGTATGTCTTTCATTTTCATAACGAAGCAGTTTTAAAATGTATGGGTCAAAGTGACCCATGTTAAGTGTTGTAACTGCCAGGCTAAGAGAGTCTTAAGTCTGCTTTCTGCTTGTTATTCACTGGTTTCAGTAAATACTGTCTGTTGGCTTGCAATATATTGTACACAATTTAATTGAATTAAATTAAATGAATACCGTCAGCTTCTGCAGAGATATGCTGATTTCTGAACTAATAAAGCGTGTTTCAAGTTTATGGGGATAACGCAGGCAGTAATTAGACAAACTCCCAACTGCAAACAATAACAACTAACACTTTATTTTCTACAGCCAGTTCTTACAACAACACCTGTTTTCACTGCGCTCATATATGTGTGTCACACTATATTGCTCTCAAAGACTAGGAACCTTTAAACAGGAAAAACTATCCATTACAATAGGTTCCAAATAACATATAGTATTTATTTTTTTTACTGTTGCTTAGAAGCGGAAAACCCTAGTAGGCAGCAACTAATAAAGTAATATATTTTAGTAATAATAAAACTAAAATAGTAAATGAGAAACTTGCCCTGAAAGTGCAAATGCCAGAATAGTATATACAATATTTAACCCAACAAGTAATGGATATAACAATCTTTAATACAGGGGACCCAGTTAGAGCAAGCTGCTGATAAACTCATCAGTTTCAATATTGCAACACAGATGTAATACAGGGCATTGAAAGTGTAAGTACTAGACTAGTATAGTGAATATTTGACCCCTACATCTGTAGTTATGAAACTAGCTGCCAAAAAGTCATTTATATAAACACAGGCAGCTCACATCCAAACACAACGAGAGCAGCAAATCAGTGTAAAAACAGGTTCTAAAAGACCACATACATTCTATATTGATTCAATGGTTCTTCAGCAGCACAAGAGACACGGATTCCTTCCTAGAAGAACTGGGATCAGGTAAACAGTATTTTTATTTTTATTTTTATAAAGCTGCCACTGCTGCAGTGCTCTTCAAATTCTGCAATAATTACTCAATCAAGCAAATGCTTTTCTTCTTATTACACAATTAAACAATTCGTAGGCATTTGCTTGTCAAATCTAGTTAATAAACAAAAATTGAATGAATATCAAATGTTCTAAATAATAATAATAATAATAATAATAATAATAATAATAATAATAAATAATAACTTCCATTACATGCAAGTTAAAACTTCATGCTGATTTGAACTCTGCTCTCGCCAAGATAAGCACCAACTAAGACGCAGCTTTACAGTAAATTAGTGTGATCCATCTGCATTTCTTTCCATCTGATGATGTAGATATCCTTCTGTCTGGTGTTGATGGCTGAAGTGTAATGCTGTCTCCAGGGATCAGCTTATTTTGCCTCCCCAGCACAACAGCACACACAATGGCTGCGATGCTGGCCCCGGGGATCAGCCACAATACGATCTCCCCAGTGCATTACCATGATAACCGTCTGGATTGAGCTAAGTAAGTAGGGTAAATCTTTGGGATCTTCAAGTGGGCACCTTCCATCCTTGGTGTTTTGTCAACTAGCCCACAACACCTCAAGAGGGCTCGACAGTGATTCTGGCATCCCAGCATCACCCCCTCCATCCCTAATGGCTAATGGCACCAAATGCTACAAGAAAAGGGCAGAGGTTTCTATTAAAAAAGAAAACGCACAGCAGTGTGGCAGCTTGAGTTGAGGAAACAGAAGAAGTGCTTATGAATTTAGAAGGCTGAATTAATCATATCTCAACTCCCTGAGTAAGGTTTGAAGGTTGGACAGCCATTTTATTTGCAACCCGCGACCTCTGCTCTGCGTTATTTATGGTACAATTTAACTTGTACCTGTCATAACCCACAATACACTCCTCTTACAATCAGTGTGGTTTCAGGCCTAGTGCTGACCAACAATTTGCCTCTTGTTCAATCACATCATGCAGAAAAAAACACCACCTGCTCTTTGCACAGGAATTAAAAGAAAATACGGATGGTACCATAGCACTGTATTACTCAAAGCTGGGCCCACAAGAACTGTTGTAATCTAAATTTCTGCAACACTGATGTACAGGTAGCAGTAGAGGAACTAAAAAACCACTACAATCCCTTACTCTGTGCTCTCATACTCTTCTGTTGAGTCTATTTTGGAATAGTAAACTCAAAATAATTTTCGGGCATTTATGACTGAACAAAAGTTATTCTGTGAACCTTTTCTCAAAATCTTTTATACCCCTTAGACTAAACAGTCAATTAAATTAATGAAACAGTTAGTTTCACTTTCCAGCTGCTTCAAACACAGCTCAGCAGACAGTCCATGCAATACAAGTTTTGCCCTGCTCCCTTCTCATGTACAGGGCTTCTGGCCCTGTTACACCCCACCCCACCCCACACCACACACACACAAACACACTTGGCCCCAACGGCCACCTCCCCACTTTGTCCCAAAGTCCCGGAAGAGGGGAAGCTAGTGGTCCATGGGGGCACCCATGGAAGGAGGAAGACCTCTTTCTCCAATTGCTGAGGGATGGTCAGTCCATAGTCCGATGCCTTCTTGGTGGGACTGAGGCCCGGCGACAGGGGACCCCGGTAGGGAGCGCAGGCAGAGGTGCGAGCCCTGGCGACCGTGCAGCCATTGCCCAAGGGAGCAGAGCATGAGACCAGGTGACCTCCTGTGCCTGTCGGTGCCGTGACCTGGGAGTCAGACCTAGTGACCAGAGGTCCAGACATGCAGAGCCCAGGTTGAGGGAACCAACCCCCAGGCACCTAGCTATGGTACAGGGGTGGTGGTCGGGACTCTGGTGGAGGTGGTCTCCACCCCCCCCCCCTTTCCCCCCAGTTCCCTCTTCTGGGGCTCCAGCCACACTCGCTCCTGCAGCGAAACTGTTGTGGAGAGAGCTGATCTCCTGATCTCCCCCCTTCTTTGTGGCTGGCAGCCCCCCTTTGTGGGTCCCCTTGACTGAGGCAGCAGGAGCTCCACTTCTCCCTCTGGTGGTTCCTATTTATATTTTAGTTTAATTTTCCCTTGTCTCCTCCACTCTCCTTCTCCACTTTCGAACACCCACAGAGAGTGTAGAGAGCTGCAGGCTTTTATGCAGGTGACCATCTCCCGATTAGCAATAAAGTAAACAATTAATTAATAGGGAGATGGCCACCTTCTGCACAAGGTTTTTAATTACTACTGGCAGAGGAAGATCTGCTGACCTTGCCTCTGCCAGAACACAATTAAATGAGAAACAATAACAAAACAAAAATGCACAGCTTTTGCCATCACCTCAATACATTAATAATAATAATATAATAATAATAAATAATAATAATAATAATAATAATAATAATACTGTACAGGGCTCCTGGCCCTATTACACTGGGTTTGTAGGCTTTTATAGCTTTTGTGTTGCTGGCCAGCTCACACCATGACAAAAAAATCTCCCCTAGCAGCTACAACCACAATTAGCACCAACAGAACAAGAATTTTGACACTAGCCAGCCTATTCAAAAAAGGTTATTACTGTCTAGTAAGTATTTCATTGACATTAAAATGTTATGTTTAAAATAGCTGTACATGTAGCTGACAAAGTAATTCAATAAATCTTACCTGTCATATTAAACATAATATTTTGTATTACAGTAGGTTCAAGAAAGTTCTGTTTTAGTTTTAGTTTCAGGAAATCCGCTTCTGTTTCATTTCCTACTTCAGTTCACCACAGCAAGTCTTTGAGATCAAAGCAAGCTACTGGCCACAAATCATGTCAGGCAATAAGCAGCTATAGTTAATTAATTATAGGAAAGAAAGCATTGAAGGGGTGAGGAACTTTTTTTCAAACATCAAGACTGCTTAAAAGACGTGCAAACAAGTGTTTCTTTAACCTGTAGTACCGGCTATAATGTTTTAAAATGAAAGAAAAAAAAAACAAAAAACATATGAATAAAATAAATATAAATATGAACTATTTGTTTATATACTTGCATAGTCAATTAAAAAAAAAAAAAAAAAAAACCTTGCATTTGTTATTTCTATTTTGTGATGAGATTCCAGCTTTACATGCGCAGCTTTGGAATTAAGTCCTCTTCAGTCTTTTGGCAGGTTGTTGATGGAAGGTTGCTCTATTTATTTTTACTGTCTAAACCAGTTTTGATGGTAATACATTTTTAATTAGCCTGAATATAAAACTCTTTTATTTTCACAATACTTTTACCTACACTTATCTACATTTTCTATCATACACATCATACTCTTTTACTCAGAAGAGACTGTAAAGTTACTACAGAGGCTGGACAAAAAATAACAAGTCATAGAGTTAAGGTCACCCAGAGCAGCCACAATAGTACTAACTCTACATAAATTGTTGTGGAGACATTTGTATTATTCCTCAATGAGTTCTTGTGAACTGTTCTCAGTAATTTGTGTAGTTCTGGTCACAGAATCACCTTCTAGTGGATCAGTCCTCTGTCAAAGTCTTTCCGATTAAGAAATGATTCCAGTTATCTAAGAGATGAGTTATTTAGATTGGCAATCGCTTTTGTTTCATTGACATGTCATATGTAATTATCCCAAAATGTCTTTCCCTGTCTTGTTCATCAAAACTGACAAACAAACACAGCATATCAGGCCCTGGTAAAATAATAATAACAAAACGTCATTGAACAAAGAGCGAGCATTGGAAATGACTGAGGTGCTGATCAGGGGGAGGAGAAGAAGCCCCAGAGTCATGGCCTCTCAATGTGGCGGCTAAATCATGTGTACAAGCTGTTTCCAATAAACTGTTAAATCTGATAAAGAGGGTGCTATTACATTACAAAAGCCCAGAAGGCACAGGGACTTGCAGAGTTGTGAATAAATGTAGCTTGATAATAATGTTGCAACTTTCATGGTACAAAGACAAAACTGTGTACTGGAAATCAAGTGTTGAGGCTGGTATTAATCTAACAAGAATATAACATTTACTAGTTAAATAACTCAATAGGAGAATATCTATAATATTTCAAAAGGTGAGTAGCTACACTGAACAAAAATATAAACGCAACATGTAAAGTGTTGGTTCCATGTTTCATGAGCTGAAATAAACCAGAAATTTTCCATACACACAAAAAGCTTATTTCTCTCAAATTCTGTGCACAAATTTGTTTACATCCCTGTTAGTGAGCATTTCTCCTTTGCCAAGATAATCCATCCACCTGACAGGTGCGGCATGTCAAGAAGCTGATTAAACAGCATGATCATTACACAGGTGCACCTTGTGCTGGGGACAATAAAAGGTCACTCTAAAATGTGCAGTTTTGTCACACAACATAATGCCACAGATGTCTCAAGTTTTGAGGGAGCATGCAATTGGCATGCTGACTGCAGGAATGTCAACCAGAGCTGTTGACAGAGAATTGAATGTTCATTTCTCTGCCATAAGCCGCATCCAACATCGTTTTAGAGAATTTGGCAGTACATCAAGCCAGCATCACAACCACAGACTATGTGTAACCATGCCAGCCCAGGACCTCCACATCCAGCTTCTTCACGTGCGGGATTGTCTGAGACCAGCCACCCGGACAGCTGATGAAATTGTGAGTTTGCACAATCGAAGAATTTCTGCACAAACTGTCAGAAACCATCTCAGGGAAGCTCATCTACGGACTCGTCGTCCTCACCAGGGTCTTGACCTGACTGCAGTTCGGCATCGTAACCAACTTCAGTGGGCAAATGCTTACCTTCGATGGCCACTGGCACACTGGAGAAGTGTGCTCTTCATGGATTAATCCTGGTTTCAACTGTACCGGGCAGATGGCAGACAGCGTGTATGGCGTCGTGTGGGCGAGCGGTTTGCTGATGTCAACGTTGTGAACAGAGTGCCCCATGGTGGCGGTGGGGTTATGGTATGGGCAGGCATAAGCTACGGACAACGAACACAATTGCATTTTATTGATGGCAATTTGAATGCACAGAGATACCGTGATGAGATCCTGAGGCCCATTGTTGTGCCATTCATCCGCCGCCATCACCTCATGTTTCAGCATGATAATGCACGGCCCCATGTCACAAGTATCTGTACACAATTCCTGGAAGCTGAAAATGTCCCAGTTCTTCCATGGCCTGCATACTCATCAGACATGTCACCCATTGAGCATGTTTGAGATGCTCTGGATCGATGTGTACGACAGCATGTTCCAGTTCCCGCCAATATCCAGCAACTTTGCACAGCCATTGAAGAGGAGTGGGACAACATTCCACAGGCCACAATCAACAGCCTGATCAGCTCTATGAAAAGGAGATGTGTCGCGCTGGCAAATGGTGGTCACACCAGATAACACCGTGTAACAATTTTTTTTTGTTGTTGTTCTTGAGTAGTAAGTGTTATTTCCTAATTGCTTATGCCTCAAAAGTATAGAAAATGGCTATTATTCCCCACAAATTTTGCTTTTGTGACCAGAACAGTGATATTTCAAAATATCACTATTTCCAATGGGAAAATGAGCAAATGTGTGTCTTTTCGTTCACATAAAGTCAGAAAAAAAAAAAAATATGAATCCAATTAACATGGATTTATAATAAAGTAATACAAAAATGACTACAAAAGATTTAGAAGAGAGTAGTTTTTTGAGATTTACAATTATACTGTAAATACAGTATAATTGTAAATCTCAAAAAACTACTCACTTCTAAATCTTTTGTAGTCATTTTTGTATTACTTTAGTATAAATACATGTTAATTTGGATTCATATGTTGTTTTTTCTATACTTTTGAGGCATAAGCAATTAGGAAATAACACTTACTACCCAAGAACAAAAATTGTGTTACATAGTGTAATGACTGGTTTTCTGATCCACGCCGCTACCTTTTTTTTAAAGGTATCTGTGACCAACAGATGCATATCTGTATTCCCAGTCATGTGAAATCCATAGATTAGGGCCTAATGAATTTATTTCAATTGACTGATTTCCTTATATGAAGTGAAACTCAGTAAAAGCTTCGAAATTATTGCATGTTGCATTTATATTTTTGTTCAGTGTGTACATAGCACAAAATAGAAATCTCTAGGGACAAGCTTACCTTTCACAGATTTCTTTCAAAACTATCAGACAACTTCCTAAAAAATATGTACTGACATTCTGCCAATCATTACAGTTATGTCCATTACAGTTAGATCTTCTTTGCCATCCACCAGCCATAAACACATGTACTTTTTAAATAGGGCATGGATACACTTATCATCCAGTGATTTTAAAGGGGGGAAGGGTTAATTATACCATATGGTGTTTAGTAAATACACTGTAATACTGAAAAATAAGGAAATACCGGTACATAATTAATGGCAAATTATGATGACTGTAAATTAGTGACAGCACATCTTCTAAGATAATGTGATACATCACTTTAGCATGTCTGTGCTAAATATGAGAGAAAACATTACAACCAATTCACTGCATAAATATATGAATTAGAAGAAAAATATAATTATCTGCAGTATGTGTACATGTTTCAATTAGGCTTTATGTTAAAACACTGACAGTAAATTACAATACATCGACATGACTTATATCTGTAATTTTAATTCGATTTCTTTATGGGCCACCTTTATAAATCAAATAAGAAAAAAAAAAAAACTGGTTGAATGCTGTCTTATGAAGCACAGGATTGACATCAATATCATATTTTATTAAAACCTATTGGTTTTAATAATGTAATTAATAACAACTACTTGTGGCAAAGCGGATGCTGATTATTAACAGGTACAGAGGTGATGCAGTGCAGAAATAAAACTGATATTGTCCTATTTACTGCATGGGTCTTTCCGGGTTATAATTCATAACCAAAGCAAAGGAACAGATTAAAAGTCTCCGTCCCCCTTATATGCTAGTACGCATGACCCCTTGGTAAACGATTGCAGCTGCTTTTACAATCTTTGGCTACTACATTGTTTCCTGTCTGGGTCAATATGTTCTGGCGTCGGAGTCTCGCCGCCTTCCAGGCTGACTGACTTCCCGACCCTAGAAATGAACTGTCTGGCCAGCCTGTCCAAAGGACCATACCTTTGCTGCTTTGAACCCTCACAGGTCGGAAGAGATTTACAACCAAGATTCATTATATTTCTGTCACACTACTGTACATCATTTTATGCATTTACATGTACAGTAAGCAGTGGCGGATCCAAGGAGAGGAGTCAGGGGGGTCCGGACTTCCCCCTTTCATTAAAACACATAGCTTTTTTATAGTACAAAATTAAGATAACTATGAACAGGGCTTAGTTTGCCACAGAGTGGCTGGCATGGTAGAAATGCCATCTGGCGTCAAGGAGATATTTTGGATTTCTCTGCAAGGACCTTGCACTGCCAGTGCTTCTGCTACCGCTGGCCCCTGCCATACTGAACGTGTTCACGTTACATGATTCAGCTCTGGAGAGGTCTGGAGAGGGTTTCAGTGGGGCTGCAGCACATACACATTGTTTCTTCTCTCAAATTACAAAGTAATGTTTCCCAAACCAGTGGACCAATTAATTTACACAAACTGTTGGTGGCTATTTTGATTGTAACATTGACGCCAGCTCATACAACAAAAAGGGATAATGAAAGCTGTAGTACTTTTACCAGTACAAGCAAACACCCTCTCTCACTAAAGCTATAAAAAATCATGATTTTTTAAATATGACACAGAGTATATTAATTTTGGATTTGCTTGGATGATGGCATTGGTTACCCGAAGTGTGAGATCTGCTTGAAATTGCGGTCTTGAGTGCCTAAAGCCTTCAAAGTTGAACTGCCATTTACAGAAAAAGCAACCAAAGAAGCAGTAAGCTTATTTTTTAAAATGTTGTTTGCAAAGAAAGTAAGGTACTCTATGTATATTGATTCAGTGGGTTGGGGGACTCAATCACGATGTCTAATTTCATTGGGGGCCTTGAGCCAAGAAAGTTTATTTGGAAACCCCTTGTTAAGCTTATAGCACCGTGCTGAGGAAACTTCTAGTTTAAAAAATGCCGCTGTCCAAAGAACATCATGCAGAAAATATCAGGAATCACAAAAGCCTTTTCATGAAAAACAGATAAAGATTCAAGATTCCGGAAAAAGATTCAAACCTATAAAATTGTTTCCATACTACTACACAGCTCTGGGTCTGATTAACCTCATCACACTAATATGATCATCAAACTTAAATAAAAATGGTTTATTCAGTCTTTTCAAAAATTACTTGTCATCGCTAGAGTGTCTTGAGGCACACTGATTGGTTTATTAAATCTTTCCAGAACAGCCATCATATCATTGACTCATTTTGTATTCTCATTTCCTCGTCGCTACTAAAAGGTATGGAATTGTTCAAGTTCTTGAAAAAAACAGAATCAGACACAAGCCTGCCGAGCAATTTAGTGTTTCCTGTTCTGGTAAGTTGCTTCACCATTCTGTTCAACAATATGCATGCCTTGTATATTGCTGCTGCAGTTTTTAACGTGTGTAGGGGAGCTGTGTTAATTTAGTAGTAAAGTTTGTTAACATTAGGTTGTCTGTTACCTTATTGTTATAGTTTGCCTATTGCTTTTCTTTTACTTATTCAGTTAATTTCATATGTTGATGCATGTGCGTCATGACAAGTAATAGATATTTATGTATTTATTTCTAACTAACATCATCTTAGAGAACACTGGCATAAGAACAATTTGCTTGCTTCCAGAAACATCTTCTCTTAGCCAGAGACTACTGTATTTATATTTTAATAGGCCATTTTATATGCACAATAACACACATGACGGTGTGCGGTTGCACTCGGACAACTCACTTCTCGGGGGTAGAAAGCACTTGCCTGCGCCTTGTGCCTCTCATACACTTTGTTATGTGTTTCTCTAAAGTATACAATATGGTACCTATGTAGCAGTCTAATAAGTAATTATTATGTGAGGCACTCAGCAGCACAGGAGCAAAACTATCAGAGGCAGAAATTGGAAAGCAACAATCAATTCAATTTTGAAGAATTTTCCAGAGCAGCAATCCAGAGAGCAATCTACCTGATTTATCCTTGATGTAGTGGCTGTCACTGTATCTCAGAGACCATGTGTTGTATTTACTTAATAATTTTAAGGTATAACAACCAACAAGAGTTGGGAGACCTTGACTTTGAAAACCAGAGCCCATCAATTACGACATGAATGAATGTTTACTGACCTAACAGGAACATAGCAAGGTTAGATAAATAAAATACCAGTAAATGGGAAACTGTGTTTGTTTCTGAGCCACAACAGAACCTGTCCATTAATAATCCCACACTGAATCACGTTTGTAATATTTGTGATCTTTATATAATCCCTAGTTTCAGATTTGAAAATCACTTAAAATCTCCCCTGCAATATGTAAAAAATATTGTAAATGTACAACAGAATTCATGTTTTTTTTTTTTTTTTCATGGACTTCATATTTAGGTAGATATAAGCCTTTCCCAGCATATACCATTCCATGGTAAATGATATATGTTCAATAATTGGAAGTCTTCACAGCTACACAGATTTAAATCTATGACACTGACAAATGGCAAATGCCCCAAGGGAAATTTCAGCTATAAGGAAGTGCAGTGAATCTGTCCATATAACTGATCACACCTGAACTTGGTAACTTATTCAGAAAGCACACTGAGATATTAGAGGTATGTTTCAACAGGCAAACAGATGCCCGAGTTTACTATTTTAGCTGGATTTAATTTAAAAGCTGTTTTTTTTTTTTTTTTTTTTTTTCCTAGCCAACCATAATATTTAAATGGTGTGCAAAACAGATTAATATTTACTTTCCGATAGGTTTCATTATGTAATGACAATTGCTTGCCTTTCTATGATTCGTAGCTTTACTGCCAGCATTACTACCTCTTTGAAAATCAATACAACTAAAAATGAATGACCTGATAAGGCTAGTCTAACCAAATCAAGCCACCCAGCACATTTTAAATAACTTTGTGTTTTTCCCTTTAGTTGCTTTGTATTTAGGACAGTGGTCTAAGTTCTAGTCTTACAGTTTCAAATACTGACTGTTTTGCCAACTCTGAGGTACAAAGCAACTGGACATTAGAACGGAAGGACAGTTGTTAAAAGTGTAAACTCTCTAGTAATCCTACAATCGAATAGGTAGTACTTCTTGACAGCAACCTCTCCTTTGATGCACACATCTCCTCTGTAGTCAAATCTTCTTTCTACCATCTTCGAAACATTTCCAAAGTCCGTCCCTACCTTTCCTGCCTGGATGTGGAGATACTTTGTCATGCATTTGTCTCCTTTTGACTCGACTACTG